>NC_058130.1:422848684-422863446 GCF_016433145.1 Gracilinanus agilis
TCCTCCTCCTCCTCCTCCTCCTCCTCCTCCTTCTTCTTCTCTCTCTCCCCCCTTATATTCTATTTTAGAATTCTAAAGTTCTAAGGCAGAAAACTGGTAAGGTCTAGGCCAGGGGTTGGCAACATATGGCTCCTTCTGCAGGAGCCATAAAGCCAATTTTTTTTCAGGCACTGTTACAGGAGTGCGCACTGTTACAGGAGCGCTCTCTGTGAGTACTGTACAGCTCCTGGTGTTTAATAGCTCTCATGGCCAAAAAGGTTGCCAACCCCTGGTCTAGGCGATGAGGATTAAGTGACTTGTCCAGGATCATACAGCTAGGAAGTGTCTGAGATCAGATTTAAACCTAGGATCTCTCATCTCTAGACCTTCCCATTCAATCCACTGAACCATCCAGCTGCCCCCAATATGTTCTTTCTGGCCTCTGTGCACACTTAGTCGACTTTTTCCTCTGACATCTGAGAAAGAAACCCAAAAATATAAATAGGAGGTAGAAAAAATCCTGGCTTTAGTTCTGGTTAGAGTAGTCCTTGTTGGAAGTAGAGATGGCCAGGTTGAGGGCATTGTCTAAATAGAAAATTTGGTTTCATGAGAAATTTGATTTCATTAATGTTCTAATTTATTTTCCTAGCAAGGGATGTGGATATCTTAGGAGGAAAAATAAATCTTGATAATAGACTCAAATGGGGTGAAAATAAAATGAGATTTAAAATTTAAATTAATATAAATTTTACTAATCTGAACCTCATTATTTTAGAAATACTAATTTAAATTATTACAAATTTTACTATCTAGATCTCACTGTTTCAGAAATATTAATAATCGTGGACTAAATATTGCCTTTGTTTAGCATATGATAAAAGTTTTGCTCAATGACGTATGTGCATTTGTAGGAGGCAAGTGTACTCATATTAGAAAAAAACAATTGATACGAATATCCAGTTGCTTAATTTAAAATAAGAATTATTTGTTTATTTTTGTGGATCTTCAGGAATCTTGATTTGCTTGTATTTTCTTAGTTTCATGTCCTTGGAACTAACAAAAGTATAATTCTTTGAAAGTAAAACAAGATTCGTACTTTCCACTAATTCTGGGAGGCCATTCAATTCAATTTACTAGATATTTATTTATTAGGGGCAGCTAGGGGGCAAGACCTGGAGTGCCAGACCTAGAAACAGGGGATCCTGGGTTCAAATGTGGACTCAGACACTTTGTAGATGTGTATCCTAACCCCAATTGCCTGGCTCATACTGTTCTTCTGCCTCGGAACCAATACTTAAATAACCATTTATTCAAGGACAGAAGGCAAAGATTTTAAAATTTTATTAAATAAATAAATGGTTATTGAATGCCTAATATGGGCAAGGAATTGAGGATGGAGAGATAAAGATCCTCATGTCAAGGAGTTTATAATCAAATGGAGTGGTGGGAAAAGGAGCAACTATGATATGAGTGGGAGTGGGACCAGGACAATGGAAAGGTCCAGGCAAAGTCCTATGATAAAAACAAGGGACTGTTGTTTTCTTTTGAAGGAAGATAAGTGGCAGAGATTGTTTCAAGGAAGGTTTCCAGGGGATGGTGGCACCTGACTTGAGCCTTGAAGGTTAGTATTTCAGCAGGGTGGTAGTAAGGAGTCTATTCCAGACTGGGAATGGCATAAAAATATCTGGAGACAGGGAAGATTGACAAGAATGTTGGAGAAAACACATTCTTCTGTGGTGGAAAGATGACATATAAAAGATACAAGGAAACACTGGAGAAGTATTTGGAGGCAAATTGCAAAAGGCTTTGAATGCTGGGATCAAGTTGCTACTTTTTTCAGGAGATAATAAACTGCTGTTGACATTTTCTGAGCAAAGCAGTGTCATAATCAATGCGCTACATTGTCATTATTCAGTTATGTTTGAATCTTCATGACTCTTTTGGATTTTCTTGGCAAAGATCCTGGGGTGGTTTGGCGTTTCCTCCTCCCACTCATTTACATATGAGGAAACTGAGGCACATAGGGTTGAGGACTTATTCAGAATCATACAGCTAGTCAATTTCTGAGGCTGGATTTGAACTCAGGTGTTCTGACTCCAGACCCAGCACTCCATCCCACTGCACCATCTAGCTGCATTAGTAAGCTTAGATGTAGGAGGCTTCATGGTAAGAGCAAGTAATCATGAGACCTAAGGTCTAATATTGTCTTTGTCATTAACTAGCTATGTGACCTTCATCAAGACTCTTAACTACAGTGTCTCAGTTTTCTCATCTGTAAAACAGGATAATAATGGTCCCCTCTGTCTGCCACACACAGCTGATGTAAGAATCAGTTGAAACAGTGTAGAAGAAGGTGCTTTGAAAAGGCTAACACTCTATACAAATGCAAAAAGTATTGTTATCAACAATTATAATAATTTCTCCCAGCCTTCCCCATAATTAGTACAATTTGACTGTATGATGGCTACCAACCCAGGCTATGAAAATGAACTGCAAGTGAAAGGGGGCGGGTGGTCCTGTTTGTTAGCCAGGAGAAAGCATTTATCCAGACTTTCTTTTAGGAAAAAAGATAGATGTTTTGAAAGAGATGCCAATTTGTCTTTGTGTCTCCTGTGTGTATGCCATGTAATTAACTTTCTGTGGTTTCTGCCTAAGGTTGGCATGATCCTCTTTTAAATTTTCCTTTTTGTAATCCTTTACTTACTCTTTCTTTCTATTCTCCCATCTTAAATAAATCCCCCAAACCTTACCCGGCCATCACTCCTCGACCCTTAATTCATAGTAATAAAGTCTGTAAGAAGTAGTATCAGGCACTGGGAAATCTTGAGAGTACAGCAGTGGGAAGGACCTTGGGAAAGTCTGAAATCTTCCCTCTATCCCCAGCGAGGCTGAAGATACTTTACTATGTGAATATGATGCCTATTTGTGAATATTTGGCTAAGGAGTCTACTTTGTCTAAAATGTATTCTCCAACAGATGTCTACGTTCTTCCTCTTCATTTTGTATTCCTAACACCTAGCACAGAATACCTGGAATGGAGTAAGCACCCCATGAATGCCGATGGATTGATTGTATAAAGTAATTAATTTATAGACCAAGGATGCCTATAATATGGGGCGAAAACAATTGGTCGGATAAGCCATGCTGTATTTTTAGGCCTTTACTCTACATAATTGCTTTTTTTTTTAGTGGAGGAAGAGGTTGACTGAGTCATAATTTGAGGCAGAGAATCCAAACCTGTGTTATGATGAGGCTTATAATTATGATAGAAATGGAAATTTATGCAGTTTTTTTTTCAGTTAGAAAGCATGATGCATTAGAAAGAATGCTGGATTCAAAAGGGGACATCAGTTGAAGTTCAAACTCTGCTACTATCAGTGTGACCCTGGCAGATGAGAAAGACTTCTGGCTTTAATTTCCTTCTCTGTAAGATGGGGGGATTCTATTAAGTGACCTCCATGATCTATTCTAACCTATGATCTCATCGTCATTACAACAGTACTGTGAGGTAGGTAGTACTGCTACCCCCATTTTATTGAGGAAGAAACTGAGATACAGAGGGGTTAAATGATTCACCTAAGCCACAGAGCTAACAATTAGAACTTTTATTGCCAATCGAAATTATTCTTCATAAATACTAATAAATGAGTTTGGCTGCCTTCCTGCAGCAGGAAACAAATATTTTTCTAAGTGCAAGTGAAAGGGGGTTCTTCTCTCATCCTTCTTGTTAAGATTCACAAATGAATCTGTTTCTCTCAAGTGTATTCCCAGGCACTATCTCCTCTCCATTCTGTAATCAGTTTAGGGGAAAAACAAAAACAGGGGCAGCTAGGTAGTACAGTAGATAGAGTACCAGGTCTGGAGTCAGGAAGACTTGGGTTCAAATTTGAACTCAGCCACTTCCTAGTTGTGTAACCCTGGGCAAGTCACTTAACCCTGTTTGTCTAGCCCTGGCCCTTCTGAATCAGAGTTGTTGCTAGGACAAAAAGTAAAGACTTTACAAAAAATGAACAAAAATAGCCAAATCATGGAATGTTGGAATCAAAAATCCTTTGCCAAAGCCCTCTTTCTGACACATGGACTGATTCAAAGTGGGTTTATTCCTGAAGGTTATTTAAATTGTCTATACTGGAAAGAGCCCTGGCTCTCTGGTGGCAAAACTCTTGGATTTGAATCCTGGCTTTGGTTCTTACCACCTATCTAACCTTGGGTAAATTGCTTCCCCCTTCCAAACCTCAGTTTGGAATTAGGGAGTTGGGCACTAAGATTCCTTCCAGCTGAAAATCCCCTAACATTGATAAATAACCCTTGGGCCAGAGAATTTGGCTCAATATCAAGTCTCTGGACAATCATAAAACTCTCTTTCTCACATGCTTAAAGGCAACTTATTTATATATTTGCTTCCTGGATTTATAATACACTTTTCCTCTTTTATCTCTGGTCTCGAGTTATTATTTGATGTTTTTACTTTGGAGTCATGTTCTCCATCCCTATAATTTGCACTTCTCAGCAGATTGTCCATGTGAAGAGCACACCTATAATTAGAAATGTGACAGTGAACTGCCTCGTCAGCCTGGTGGCCTAACTTTCCTTAGAAGAATGATTTTTCCTGATTCAAGAAGGAAATAACAAAAGCAGAGATAAAAAGATGTTCTTAAAACAAAAGCCTCAGATGTTTCTGGTGTGAAGGTTGTTTCTCATCTTCAAGGGTCAGTTTGAATTTAGAAAATCCAAAGTCGTTATATTCAGAGAAATGACTTGTTTCCCTTTTCATTATGAAGTTTGGTCCTTTGAATTATGGTTGTTAAATGGCAAATAGGTTTAAAAATGATATGTGTGATTTTTAAAATTGAAAATCTTAATTATTTTTATAAAACATATGATTATGGGCTTCCAAGCTTGCCCTTTGTAAACACTGACTTGCTTCCAAGAGGGAAGTTGAATTAAGCCTCCTGGAATAGATTTCATGGCACATTTATGGTCATGGCTTCAGAGCAGAGTTCAAGATGTGCATCTGGTTCAGCTCTAAGAAGTTTAGTTGGGGAGAAGGTGCTCTGTGCAGAAAAAAAATGGTACACTGGCACATCGAGGTCAGATAGCAGAACCATCTTATAAATTAAGCCCTTGTGGTATATGAGGAGCTAAACCCCATTGGATAGTCTAAGAGAGACCTGTTCTGTATGGAACTCTGCTTTCTAGAAAATAACGTCAGAGAAAGGACAATGCAATTTAGTGATCCATAAAAATGCTCTCTGCCGGCTGAAGAATTAAAATTTGACCCCCCTTTTTTTTCCATCTCCAAGTAGCTTTCATTTTCATTTTTATTCAGTACTGTGGCTGGTATCTGCCCATCCAAATGAACTTTCAAGCATTTTTTTCAGTGAACCTCTCTTTTCAACAGCTTCCTTTTCCTGTGACTAATCAGGGCTATGGGTTCCAGGCCATTTGGTTCTACCCTTTTTCTGTCCCTTCTTATCCTTTGGAAAGCAAAACCACATGCGGGCTATGATGCTTCAACACTGTAGTCTTTCAGAGAAGTTTAGATTCTTCCTCTTTTACCAGTAATTTGTTCACCAGGAGCAAACTTCACTCATTGCCAAGCTTAGTACTAGAGATACAAGTGAGCAAATTCAACCTGATGACTCCCCAAAGCTTTGCAGGAAAATACAAAATCCAGTGACATTAAGATTGGGCCAACACATTTCCTGATGCCCATTCCTGTTTAATAGACTCAATAAGCTCAATGAGGATTTCGGAATTAATGAAGAAAATGTAAAATTTTTAGCGATTTCTGCCAAGTTGCCACCAGTGATAAATCCTGTGTTCCTTAAAACATTCTAAGAAAGAATTGAAAAAATAATTTTTATTGTTTTCTTTAAGCTTTGAGACTAGTGCTTTCAATAAACTGAGTCTGCTTTAAGAGGGCTGGTTTGGCTAAGTAGGCTCATCACCAGCAGGCAAACCAATTTGTCAGTGGATTGGCAGCAGACAATTGACTTAAAAAAAAGGAAAGTAAAAAATGACCCTTAGTTTTGTGTGGACCCCCTTCTACTTCTGCAGTGATGGTAGTAGAGTAGCAGAGGAGGCAGAGGGTGCAAAGTATCACATAGTTTTTAATCCATTTAGCTTTTGGTATCATAATTCTGAATACCATCTCAAATGAACAATGAATGGATACAGTGGAAAAACTGAACTGTTTTGATCTTGATGAATAAAGTCACAAAATAAATGATATGAAAGAAACAAATTATAACTAAGTGGAAAAATGACTCTTTGATCCTTCTGGAAGAGGCAAATAAAAGCACATTTATTTTATATTCAAAGGCAACAAGAAATATCATTTCTTGGGATATTTGATCCTCTCACATTGTAGTGCTCCTGATAAGTATTTGGGAGGTAGGAAGAGCACCATGAAAATAATTACAGCTTAAGCATCAATAGCTGTTGTACAGTATTAAGGAATAGAGCAACTCTTTGACTTCAATAAAGTCCTTTGAATTAAATCAATATATATTTTGATACTTGGTGACATCATTGCAAAGGTGTGCCTAGATGAGGATGGCACATGAGAAAATATGGATCAGAAAAAGATAATTAATTAGAAAGAATAAAGACTTGTAGAATACACGGAAGCCTCGTGATTCCATATTGTGAACACTCTCTTTTTTGAAAAAGGAACTGGTGGATGCTAAATATTACACACAAAAAATAAAATTGATTCTTTTTTAAGAGACAAGGAACAGATTGTTACTGATTTAGTTTATTCCTACATCAGCTATCACATACTACCAACTTGATAGAGCAAGAATCAAAATGAGTACAAAAGATCCAATCTTTAAGATTGCCTCAGAGGGAGCATCAGGAAAGAAATTTTCCCCTGATTCTTCATCTTGCCCCCATCTCAGGCACAGAGAAAAATCACTGTTCCTTAAAAGTATTATTTTGTGAAAGGAAAGGACTTGATAGCTAACAATCTCCCTTCTTTTAGTAGGGAAATCTTCACTCACAGAACCATAGACTCAGAATTAGAAAAGATACCAGATGTCATTCAATCCAAATTTTAATCTATTGATATAATGAATCATCCTTCCAGCTTCTGATTGAAGATCTCCAGTGACAAAGGACTCACTCTCTCCTGAGTTATCCCTTCACCTTTTGAAGAAATCTAAATTAAGTTTTCCCTATGTTGAACTTAAATCTACCACTCTAGAACTTTCCCCTATTGGTCCTAGTACCGTCCCTTTGGACCAAAAAGAGCAAGTCTCATCACCATTCCACATTACAACTCTTTAGATAGTTGAAGATTGTTATCATGTCTCTCTAAGGCTTCTTTTTTCTTTTCTACAGGCTAAAACATCCTCAGAAACTAAAGTCACATTGCATGGCTTCTAGTCCCTTCACCCACCAGGTAGCCCTCCTATGGACACATTCTACTTTGTAAAAGTCGTTTGTAAAATATGTCTAAAACTGGACTTCATATCATGGTTTAACAGGGGCAGAGTAACAATGCAATTCAAATGTTTTTTAAAAACTAGGACTGAAAACACATTTAAGAAATAAAGTTGCTTTGTAATTTTTTTTCTGGGTGCCCACATTCTGCCTTCAGTAAGGAAATGTGAGATTCTTAGCCAATACATAGCAATAGAGTGACCTACTTAATAATCTGGACCTGAGTCCCTTCATCTCACAGCTTTATGTGTGTTTGCTACAGCTCCTATAATTATAAACTTGGGAAACTTCCTTTTAAGACTAGGAAGACATGGTTGTTTTGAATATTCTTCCTTCCCTAAGGGACTAATTTAATCTTAGAGTGGAAACACAGAGCCAGCATACCCCAGAGGTCAACAAAGAAACTATCTTTCTAATCTTGGAGTAGGGCTGGAGTTACTGACCGGTCAGTATTGTGAGAATGACACCTTACTGTCAAGGGTCTATTCTAAGCTGTAAACATCTGTTTCCTCCTAAACCCCCAAACATGGTTTGCAAGATAACCCCTAACAAACACTGTATGTAGTACATCTCTGAAAAAAAAAAAGATCCAAAGGACAATTGTTCATACTTATATCAAACAAGCAAGGAAAACACTTATTCTGCTCTCTTTTTTGGATCCATCTTGAATTCTTTAGAATCCATTCATCTCTGGGGATTTAAGGAACATCATAAAAGTACATGGCTGGAACTTTTGAGTTGATCACATATTTTAAGGAAATTAACAGATGTACAGAGAATCAAGGACAATGTAAGAGGTCCAGTGCCTCGATACATACTTGGTGTACGATCCTGGAACTCAAATGCCAGAGCATTTGATTTTGAGTAGGAAGATCTGAGTTGAAGTCCTGCTAGAGAGAGATCAATACTTTCTGAATGACCCTTGGCAATCTGCTTAACTTCCTCATGCTCCAGGCAATTCTCTAAGATTCTAAGTTGCAGAGAAGGGGCTGGTCTACACGGGTAGACAAAATTCTTCATCAGGAACATCATGTACCAATGAAATTACATGTCCAGTCCTTATCCTTGTCTCTACATAGGAACACCTGGTGACATTCTAACGCAGTAGGTGGTCGTGCAGAGTTCCCAAGAAAAGACTTTGTTCCCTCAAAATGCAAAAATAATTAATGTTTGAAGCATAGCTTGTGAATGTCTGCCTCCAGAGAAAGAACCATTAAATAAAAAAATCAAAAGACAGTTTTTGTATACATATTTTTGCATGTGTATGTCAAGTGAAAGCTTCTCAAGGGTGGGAAGAGAAGGGAGGAAGAGAGATACCTGGGAATTTTAATGTAACAAACAAACAAATTAATTAATTTTTTAAACCTTTACCTTCTGTTTCAGAATTAGTACTGTGTATAGGTTCTAAGGCAAAAAAGCAGTAAGGGCTAGGCAATGGTGGTTAAGTAACTTGCCCAGGGTCATACAACCATCTGTGAAACCAGATTTGAACCCAGGAGCTCCCATTTCTAGGCATGGCTGCAAATCCACTGAACCACCTAACTGCCCCAAACAAATAAATAAATTAAAATTAATTAAAAAAAAAACAAACTGGGACAGCTGGGTGGACTTGGATTCAGATCTGGTCACACATTGCCTAGCTATGTGACCCTGAGCAAGTCACTTAGTCACAATTGTCTACCCCTTGCTACTTTTTTGTCTCAGAATTAATACTAAGACAAGGGGGCAGCTGGGTGGCTCAGACAGGAGGTCCTAGGTTCAAATATGGCCTCAGATACTTCCTAGCTATGTGACCCTAGGCAAGTTACAACACCCCAACCCCTTACTGCTCTCCTGCCTTGGAAACCAATATAAAGATGGAAGGTAAGGGTTTAAAAAAAGAATTACTACTAAGACAAAAGGTAAAAGTTAAAAAAAAGAAAAAAAAAATCTTTGTTTAGGGAGGAGTAGAATTGGGAGAACTGTAGCAGTTTTATGTCATTCCCATAGCACCTGTCCCCCCCACGGTAATGGTAAATTCATGCTTTGTCTATAATCATATGGTTTTTAACACTTTCTTTTAAGGGTGTCACTGCTATTGACATTAGAGGTGGGATCTATGATCATTCTGTGTCAACAAAAGACTGTGTCTGTGAGCCAAGGCTCATCACAGACTAGTGACATGCCAGTAGACCACACAAGAACTCTCTTCCTCCAGGACCACCCACCCCTGAGAGCAGATGATGGAAACCCAATCTCCAGGGAATGTGGACAAAACAACCTTGTCCTAAGCCATAGTCCCCCAAGCCTGGACAGGGCAGACAAAGCTCAGCCTCAGCTAACTCCACATTTTACCCTTTTTATTCTCTGGAGTCATATAATAACAAATTAATAGATGTCCATAGAGTAATCCATTATGGTATGTGCAGAACACTGTTAATAATTCTGTCTAACTGAATTCAATAAATATTATTAAGTAACAATTATACTCAAGGCATCAGGCATCAAAAAAACAATAAGAGAGAGTCCTCGAGGTGGCAGGAGGGCTCAGAAAAATGAGACAGGGACTCTGTTGAAGAGGAATGGAAAGTTTATTTGGGTGACAAAACAAATATATGAGAAAAGCTATTTACCAATAATACAAGGTCATCTATTTTTAATGACAGAGGAGTGATATATAAAGTTAAGTGTCACCAGAGTTCAGAAGAGGAGGAGAACTGTGGGTAAGGTGGTCCTAGAGAATGTTTTATGGAGGAAATGGGACTTGAACTGAAGGTGATTATTCAGACTCCAATTACTGTTATGAGGTTAGCCAAACAAACATATGCTAACAACCAGAACCATGTGTGTTTACTTTCCATTATCCACATCTCATCTGCATTCATGAGCTTCCAACCCAAATCTGCACCTGTGGGCTATATACTTTATATTTTCATCTTCACCTCCATAACGTTGAGGGCAGCTGCCATCACCCTGTGAGAGAGATATGGGGTGAGGGAGGGCAACAGGGTCCCATGTTGGGAACTGGGAACTTCTAGGAGCAAAAGAAGGTGTTAGGAAGATAAGCCAGGGATATATAGAGAGGATATTTAAGCAAGGTTCTCATGTGGACACGGGATTTCAGTGGTAGGCAGAGAAAAATCATTCTTGTCCCATCCATATATACACGTGATTTTACTGATCACAATTTATGATCTACCACAGTGGTCTTTTTTAAAAACAAATTTTTATTGATATATTTTATTTTTACATCATGTATCTTTTCTTTTATATGTATCTCTTTATTTCATCCTTTATAATAAAGTAAGAAGAAGGGGCAACTAGATGGCACAGTGAATAGAATATAAGTCCTGGAGGTAGGAAGACTCATCTTTCTGAGTTCAAATCAGACCTCAGTCATTTACTAGCTGTGTGACTGTGGGCAAGTCATTTAATCCAATTTGTCTCTGTTTCCTCATCTGTAAAATGAATTGGGGAAGGAGATGGCAAGCCATTTTGGCATCTTTGAAAAGAAAACCCCAAATGGGGTCATGAAGAGTTGCACATGGCTGAAAAAATGGCTCAACAAAAAATGAAGAAGAGGGTAGGGGAAGGTTTGAAAAAATAAACAGAGAAACAAAATCCCACATCTATGCTCCCCTATTCTGTAAAGGAAGGAGGAAGGAGTTGTCTTCTGATATACATTCTTCTTTTAAATTACCAAGGCTTCAAAATGTGTGTGTGAAGTTGATGTTACCCATAAGCATGCAGGTTATAGAGAAGACCGAGCCAAAAACTTTCTTTGATTCAGTGAGATGGGTGGCCAACTAGAGACAGCTCTGATCTGGAAGACAGACACCTGGATCCTGGACCTAGTTCTTCCATGAATTATGACCTGGGGCAAACCATTGAACTACTCTAAGCTCTTGTGTGTACTGTGAGAATGAAACACAACAGCACTTATATGTATAAAAGTTTTGTGTTTTTTCAAATGAAAAGATTCTATGATAATTGTATTGCCTAAACCTAGGCAAGCCCCATTCTGTTTTCTCATTTCTCCATTTCTCAGTGAAGAAGAAAGACAGTTCAAATTTTCTGTTTATGTACAGAGAGGAAATTTCAGGTATCTCAGGGAGAGAGGAGAATGGAATCATTTTGACTCAGAACTATTAGCCCAAGTGCAAATCTTTAGTTATTAAAACTATTGCTGAGCTACCTGGAGTTTTATGGAATAAGAAGCAAAAATTCATGCAGATTAAGAGGATTAAGGATTTTAATAAGAACTCTCATTTTAAAAAATTCTTCTGGCTATATTAACTCTTTCATCCATTCCCTTCTCTCCATCTACACAGTAATCACCTCAGTTCAGGCACTTAAATCAACTATCACCTGAGAGAAGCATAACAGTTTCCAAATTGATTATTCTGCCTGCAATTTCTTCATTCTAAATCATTTGCCTGTTTTCTAGGGTAATGCTTATTAATGTGTTGCTCTGATCACACACATCTTCAGTAGCTCTCATTGCCTACCAAATAAATACCAAACTCTTTACTTGGAATCCTACCCCTTGTGTGCCCAAAGCCACTCACCTCTTCTGAGCCCAATGCATCTAACCTAGGAAGCTCTTAAGCTTTGGTGGAAATGAATTTCCATTATTTAGCAAGATTTTTGGAAGACTCAAGTTGTCTTGGGAGACAGTGGGTTGTCTCTCACTAGAGGTCATTCAGAAAAAGTCCAATGAGTACTTTGGAGGTATGTTGTAGGCAGGATCATAGGACCATGGGGGGCGGTTCTAGTTTTAGAGCTGCCAGGGACTTGAGAGGGTATCTGATTCAACCCCCTTATTTTACAGTTAAAGATGAACAAGTTTCTTATCCAAGCATAGGTTGGTTTAAATAGTTGGCTTCCCAGCCTCTTTTGTCTGAAATTCCTAAGTTCTTTTTCTTTTTCTTCTTTTTTTTTTATATAGGAGCAGTCTTTCAAATCTAACTAGGAGGGAAAATTCTGGTGACCCCTTTCTGTTCTATCTTCATAGTAAATTTCAAATTTCCTTAAACTACAGGTGCTTGGGCTCCTCGGGCTAAGGAATCCATACTCAACGGTAGCTGTTCTCATGTTACCAAAGGCATCATTCCTTATTGTCTGCTGGATCCCTATAATCAGCATATCTGGGCTTTTGCAGATCTACTAACATGTTAAGCCAACTCTTGGAGCAATTGTCCTTTGATATGGAAAGGAGATTGTAATTTCATCTTGGAACGAACATTGCCGTATTTTAATTCCCCCCCTGGTGTAAAATGAGAGATGAAGAATCTCGGGCTCCCTGAGGGGCAGTGAGAATAGCTTTGTTTGGTGGGTGAGCGGGAAGCTCTCAGTTCTGTGCTGATAGAGGAAGTTACATCAGCCTGCATAATTAAGCAGCTGAGAGCCTTTAGCTCAAGAAGCTCTGGAGGTGGGAGCTCTCGTTTTCTCACGGTCTAACAAGTGGGCAACTGGCTGGCCGAGTGCAGCCTGGGATTCTCCCTTAAGAAATGTAGCACGGGACAGACAGCAGGCTGCAGTGGAAAGCGATGAGGGCAGCAGGGAAGTGTCAAGTGAAATTTTTCAGGGGACCGGGGACTTCTGCACAGTGTGGGCTGTCTTGACAAAGTGGATTTTATGGAAACATTTTTTACATTGAAATTGGAACAAAGGCAGTGCCAACATGAATCCCAGAGCCCCTGCTCCCAAGACCCGAGGGGATAACTATTTGAGCATAAAGGTATGTTGGGATTACACAAAGTGCCACTTTGCTGGGGAAGTTTTCGAGGCAAAAGTAGAGGCAACTCGAGTTCGTGGGAGGAGGAAGCATGGACTTTTGGCTAACTTTTTTGATTTGATTCTTGACATCAAACCAGTTTAGCAAATTCAAGTGCGGCAGCTCATAAATATTTAAAAGGAAAGGAACTCAAAGCTATGCCTTTCAAGGGAGATTCAGACCCCCAGGATCTGAGTGGGGTACTGGGGACAAAAGGGGCTTTTAGGAACATTTTGCCTGTGCTGTATTTCAGGCTTCCTAAGCCAGGGATGGTGGTGAGCCCTAGTGAGTCTTTAGCCCAAAGCATGTAAAATGAACTCTCTACACTGCATCGGGCTGGAGAAGAAAAGGAATTTGTCGCCTTGAAAATACCGGGGTTGGCTTTGATGTAGGAATGTCTTTTGGCTTAAATAATGAGCATTGCTTGGTAAAAAGAGGCGATCTTTCCAACTTTGGATAAAAGTGTCAGAAGCTGGTTTATGTTTCTTCGCGTGAATTGCAAAAAAAGAAAAAGAAAAAAGTGTTGGACTGGTCTTTGCCTTTTCCTGTGAAAGCTAAATTAAAGACTGCTTTTCCGGTAGTTAATTACACTTCTGTTGCTCAAAAGCAGGTTAACACACATTTAGTCGGTCGCTTCAGGTGCCTAATTACGAATTAAAGTGTATAATTAAAAAATTAAAAGAAGCATGGGTGAAACTTTGTGCAGGATTTTTGGATTTTGAAACATTTGCATTAAATGAAGAGAGTGTGAAAAAAAGTTGTTTATACTAATTGATGACCCTGCTCAGAGGACGTAAGTATCCCTTACTTTAAATGAGACGTTAGGGCATACAGAGGGAACCGAGGTTTTGGATTATAAACTCCCAGGGCTGTTAAAGACCTTGGAGATCACTTAGTCCAACCCCATCATTTTACACCTGAGGAAATTCCGATCCCCAGAAAAGGAAGGGACTGGGACTAGAACCCAGTGGAGTTCCTCAGTCCTAATCTAGGGCTCTCTCCAAGACACTACTTTGGCTCTCTAGGAAAACATTTTCTTCACAGTGACATGCACTCAAAATGTTTTAAGGCATTTGGTAGAAACAGATTTCCGTCTACAATAGGATTTTTATTCCCTCCGTTGGCAGCCCGTTTAATTCTACCCAATTTACTAAATTGCAGTTTGTTTAAAGGGAACCACCAGAGATACTAACTTCTTTCGGCCACTAAGAAAACAGCGATATATTTAAAACTTGTATGGAAAGTCTTACACTTATAAAAAAGGCATTTGCTTTATACAAGCAAATTCCGGATGGTTGGGACCTGAACATCCTTATGGAGAGGAAAATAGTAAAGAACGGTGACTTTAACCTCAATCAAGGCTCTCATGGATTGGATGACATTTAGTTAGCTTGATAAGCCTCCCTCTACATCATTTGGCACCCTCTTTGAAAAGTTCGTAGGATAATAGATTGACAGTGAACCTCAGGGACTATCCCCTTCTCCTTCCACTAGTGACTTGTCTCTCTCTCTCTCTCTCTCTCTCTCTCTCTCTCTCTCTCTCTCTCTCTCTCTCTCTCTCTCTCTCTCTCTCTCTCTC
>NC_058130.1:422863768-422926268 GCF_016433145.1 Gracilinanus agilis
CCTTCCTTCCTCCCTTCCTTCCTCCCTCCCTCCCTCCCTCCCTCCCTCCCTCCCTCCTTAGCTTCTGTCTTAGAATCAATACTAAATATCAGTTCCAAGGCATTAGAGTAGTAAGGGTTAGACAGTGGGGGTTCAGTGACTTGCCCAGGATCACAGAATTAGGAGGACTCTGAGGCCAGATTTGAACCCAGGACCTTCTATTTCTAGGCCTGCCTCTCAATCCACTGAGCTACCTAGCTGCCATCCAAAAGCTAAACTTCTGAAGTAAAAGTAATGGCCAAACAATCCTGATGATTGCCCCCATAACTGTAAATAACCAATGAATGCTTCCTACAGTGAGGAAGGTTTTTCTGATACAACCTAGAATATAACCTCAACTAGTGATGGGATCAGAAGATTTTAGATTTAGGTCTAAAAGAGGCCATAGAGATTTTCTAGTCCAGCACTCTCATTTTACAGATGAGGAAATTGAGACCCTAGGGAGACATAGTGACTTGTCTGAGGTCATATATGCGATAAGTAGCTGCTTCAATTGTGCTCATAGCATCTAGAGGTACAGAATCATAGGTGTGATTCAGAATCTTAATAATGATATAGAACATAGGACTCCAAATTATGACTTTTGATGATCCTCATCACCCACTGAGACTAGAAATTTCCCAGATGACCATGAGATAAACACTAAAACCAACTTCTCGTCCTTTACTCTGTCATCAGGCACACTTCAAGTGAAATAAGATCAGAACATGATAAAATAAGTCACCATACTTCTTTGCTCCATTGTTCATGATGGAAGAATCAGATATAATTTTAATTCTGATGGAACTGACCAACCATACTGACTAATTCTGTGACCCATTTCTTAGTACAATGCCCAGCACATAGATGCTTAATAAAGTTTCTTAACTACTCTGTATGGCTCTGTTCTTTGCTGTTTTCAGAACTGAACATGGGTTGTTGCAAGCAGGGGATTAACCTGGCTCATAACAACTCCAGAAGCTAACGAGAGAGCAGTTGAATTTTGGGCAATCTCCTTTGAGCTAAGGAGTGATACTGACAGCTGGGATAGTGCTAAGTCTGGGGAAAAGGAAATTAATTTGTAGAGATTGGTTTTAGTAGTGTCTGAGCAGGGAATACAGGAGAAGCAAAGTATCAGAGATGACAGACAGGTAAATCACAGTCGGTTGCCAAAGTTTGAGGCAATGTAATACATGCCAAGAAGTGAAGAGTAAAGGGATAATAGTAAGCAGGACAGACAAAGAGGATAAGAGGGAGCTACCTAGATGGGAATTATAGAATGCACCTTTACCAAGACAAGCTGTTGAGTGACAAGAGTTGAATGAATTTGGGGGCTCCTTTTGATACCCTCGCAAGCAGCTCTGTTCTATAATCATTACAATAAAGTGAAGGACCCACAACACTTTGAACCTGTGCCCTTACACCTAACATTCTATGTTTAAAATATTTAGGATATTATACAACTGCTGCATACAATTCTAAGAAAGGACCATTTTCCTGAGGATGTTTGATTCATGGGTCATCAATGTGAGGAAGTGGGCAGAGATGACAGGCCTGATCTGATAAATGTATAATCTTCAATGCTCTTAGGAAAAAGGGAATTGCTTCCATTACTAAGCTCTAAAATGAAGAATATGCCTGTCATTCAAGTTCTACAAATGGGTTGAGAGAAAAGGCACCCAGAAATGAGACTGAGGTATGGGGGGGGAGTGAGGAAGAGCAAAAGAGGCATCAAGTTGAAAACCAGGAAAAGTAAGTGAATTATGAGCTCTGGAAGAGCCACTTTGTGCAAGGGGAAGCTCATGGAATTTGTATGGTTGGAACCCCTAAGGACCACATTGATGGGACCTAGGATGGTCTTGATGCCAATTGAAACACAAAGTAAAGAAACTGAGTTTCATTTCAAGTAAGGGGAGAGCCTGTCTTGAATATGGTGAACAGGCTCTTAGCTGTATAGATGCTACTCGCTTTGGAATTGGAAAAGGGTCTAGAGATCCAGAAAGTCACATGAAATTAAGCTAAAGATGTAAAATGAGGAGGTGGATGATGTAATCTCTGAGATTTTTTGTCGGCTTTAAATATATGATCCTTTTATCTTTGCTTATTTGTAAAATCAAAGATTCTGTGCTTTTGCATTAGTTTGATTTTACTTGTCCCCCAAGAAAAACCTTTTAATGACAGTTTTCTCTTGGTTGAATTTAGAGGAGGAAGATTCTACAACCACAAGATTCAGGGAGCAAGTCCACATTCCAATAGAGGTTAGGTAGTAGCTGGTAGCAGTAGGAAAAAGGAAGAAATTCCCCTGGGAAAGGAGTTTCGAGTTCCAGCAGAAGCTATTTCCTACATCCTGGGGGCATTTCGTCAGAGTATCATAAAACTATGCCAAAATTTTTGGATCGTGGTGAACTTCTTGAGTAGCTAAACATGTTTAGTAGCCCTCAAAACTGGAGTTTTCTGATAATCTCTCTGTCTCTGTCCCTTTCCACCACCCCAAAATTCTCCTCTCTTCTGCTCTCCTCCTTTTGGTCAAGTCAGAGAATACAGTCTATCTAAAATGTTCCTTGCATTTCTTTTATACCTTCCAAAGAGCAAAAATTCTTTCTTTTATCTCTTTCCAGCACTTAGTGCAGTGCCTGGTATATAGTGAATGCTTAATAAATGTTTGGTAACTGACTACTTAAAGTCACATTATATTCTAGTTCACTGAACACACTGAGCAAAATATATTTTTCATTGGTTAATCACTGAAGCAGAGCTTTGTAGTAGATGGAGAGCCAGCCTGGAAACTGGGAAGATGTTGTTTCAAGTCCTGTTTTTCTCACATCCTGGCTGTATTACTTACTCTGAGCAAGTCCCTTAAAATATTAGTGCCAATCTCTAAGAACCCAACCCATAGTTGCACAGAAGGTGGTACCCTGCTTAACAGGGCAAGTTTCTTTACATAGAAATTACCTAAATATTAAGTATCAGGTGACAATATTAGTACAAGCCAGTGGAATTGCTTATCGGCTCTGGGGAGGGGAAGGAAAGAAAATGAATCATGGAAACATGGAAAAATATTTTAAAAAATAAAATAAAAATAAATAAGTTATCTATATTAATAAAATCACAATCCCTTGACCTCCATTCCAAAGGAACATGCAAGAATCTTGTTAATAATAATAATAATAATATTGTTGTGTTTCAATTGTTTTCAGTTGTGTCTGACTCTTTGTGACCCCATTTAGGGTTTTCTTAGCAAAGATACTAGAATAGTTTGCTGTTTCCTTCTCTAGCTCATTTTATAGATGTGGAAATTGAGGCAAACAAGTGAAATATCTTGCCCAGTAATCATAATAATTAACATATATATCACTTATGTGCTTGACACTTTACAATTATTATCTCATTTGATCCTCACAACAACCCTGGAAGGTTGGTGCTAATATTATCCCCATTTTATAAATGAGGAAGCTGAGGCAGACAGAGGCAAAGTGACTTGCCCAGAGACACAGAGTAAATAAATAAGTCTAAGGCTATATTTGAACTTGGGTCTTCCTGACTCCAGGCCCAATACTCTACCTACTGCACAAACCTAGCTGCCTAATGGAAAGTAGGGAGAAACCATGGCAATTGCTATAGTCAGAAATCATAAGATCAGAGATCTAGCACTTGTTCATATGGGTACATGATTTGGGGTTTGGGTTTTAAAAGACCACTCTATTAAAAAATTAATAATATGGAAATAGGATTTGAGTGATAATACATGTATAACCCAATGGAATTGCTTGTCAACTCTAGAAGAGGGGGAGGGAGACAACATGAAAAATGTAATGTTGGAAAAAACTTTTTTAATTAAAATTTAAAAAGATCCAAGATCTAGGATGGTAAGGAACCATAAGTAGCTATTAAGTTTGGCTCATAATTTTATTGATTTGGAAACTGAGGCCCAGAGAGATTAAGAAACCTGCCCAAGGTCACACTGGTAATAAGCCTTAAAAGTAAGATATAAATTCAGATCTCATGACTTCCAAACCAAGGTTCTTTCTCCTGGCAATGATAGTGGCAGCATCTTTGTATTCCTATGGAATTTCCCAAGTTAGGTTTTATGCTTGCTTTGATAGGGTGTGAGAGCATTTCTTATTACCTTTCTAACAACAATGGGGTCTTTTAAGTGGAAGACCTTTTCTTCACATCTCAATGATTTCTTTATTATTTGGGGGGGTATTTCCCTACCTCCGTCTTAGATTGGATGCTAAGTATTGGATCCAAGGCAGAAGAAGAGTGGTAAGAGCTAGAAGACTGGGTTTATGTGACTTGCCCAGGATCCTGCAGCTAGGAACTATCTGAGGCCAGCTTTGAACCTAGGACCTCCTGTCTCCAAGCCTGGTTCTCTATCTCCTGAGCTACCCAGCTGCCCCAACTTTATTTTTCAACCAACAATCAATAAATGTTTATTGAACATAGCACTTTGTTAAGTTTATAGGACTTTTTATGCCCAATGGTAGAAAATTTATTTAGGTGATCACCTCTGACCTTTCTCTCTCTCTAAGGTTCCTTCCCTATCCATGACGAGGATAGAAATATCTTTTCTGTAGAACAATGAGGACTCTATCTATGAGTCTATGTAGGTCCTTCGGGATAATATAGGAATAATTACTTTTGTAGATTCACAAAAAAATCCATCTCTTTGACACTTTGTTGCTACCCTTGAATGAAGGAAGAAGACCCAAGGGATTGAAGATCTATTGCCAAAGGAGTCTTTTCTAGACACAGGATAGCTTAAAGGTTCTTAAACTATGGGGGACAACTAAAAACCCAGCACTGTTCCATTGTGACCAATGCTCCAGTAAAAAGTAACTGGGGAATGTGTGTCCCACAGGGATTACAAAAATGTTGAACCACACTCCCTAGTTCCTTTCTGTTTCTATAGCAAAACAGAAAACAAGATTAAATTGTTTTTATTTGTGTTGGCTAAATGAGACTTCCTTCTGAAAGCATGGCCTTTAGGTCATTTTTTATGTGCTATTTTATACAAATAATTTTATTGCTGATAAAAAAATATTCTTTTGCTTAAGGTCTTGATTGGTTCTGATTAGCTTGTTTCCATTTATATATGGCAACTGTTTTGTGCCTGGCCTTTTCACAAATACCCACACCATAGAGGATAGCAGTGCCAGTGCTGAGTTCAAAGTGTCCCATTTAATAAATGATAATTTGTTCATTGATGGGTAGAATTTAGGGAATTTTTTTTCTAGATCTCCTTAAATTCCCAGATATTCTGAAACACTCCATGAAACTAACAGGTAGTTCCGAAAAAATTTTTATTAACAATTAGATCTTAGAATTTATATTCATCAAATTACGCATTACACTGAGCATCTTTGCCTCCAAAATGAGATAAAATTGAGATGGATAATATGACTTTAAACTCTTATGGATTGCTGGACATGAAGAAAAGTGCCTTAGGAGGTCCTGAGTGTGGACAACTGGGAAACTATTGGGAGAGGACAGATGGGGAGAGGGCCCTGGCTTGTGATTTCACTGATAAAGGAAACTAACTCCCTTATGAGAAAAATTCCTTTGCCAGTAAAGGGCTGTACTTTTCCCTTCAACTAATAGTCTTAGAGAATTGTCTAAAGTTCTAAAAAGTTTAATGACTTGGTCAGGGTCACACAGCCAATATATATCATAGATGGAACATGAGGAAATAAACAGAAAAGCCAAATTTTAAGTTGCTAAGGTAAGGGAAAGCATTTGGACAAAATTGATTTTGGAAATAGGTTTTACACCCCTATTTCCTGATTAGAACATGAATTTCCAGGCTGAAACGTCATCTTCATGGACTCTGTCTTCTTTAAGATCTTGCCATTCCCCTTCATGGGGCAGCTAGGTAGTACAGTAGATAGAGAGAGTCAGATCTGAGTTCAAAAAGACCTGAGTTCAAATGTGGCCTCAGATATTTCCTAGCTGGGCTAGTCACTTAACTCTCTTTGCTTTAGCTTCCTCCTGAAAGAGTTCCAAGACAGCCCAAAATAGGTTCATAAGAGTGAGACACAATTGAAAAACAACTAGACAATAATATATTCATCATGGACAAAGAAGCAACACCCAGATTCTCAGAAGAACCATTAAATTGGTAGAGAAAGAAACAATTGCAAAAGACCTTTTTTGACTTGCTTAGGTTTCTGAGAGAGGTCAGGACTGGGAGCTTCCAAACCCCAAGCCACCAAAGTGGCCGTAGCCCTTCTAACACCAACACAGTAGCATTTTGTAGAGGGCTTGCAGAAGGGCTAAGACCTGGAATAACCATCAGCGCTTGGAAGCCTTATAGGTGCGTAAAGGTCATAGCACAGTCCAGTTTAGCTAGTATTAGAGGGAGGGAAGGACCACCCACAAACCAAGAACGTGTAAATCTTTTATATGTCTGCTAAAAAAAACTGCTGTTGCTTTACTGCAGGACTTCTTACCCTGGAATCCACATATGGACACACAGACACACATAGACACAAAGACAGAGATGCCTACACAGACACAAAGACACTCGTGTGTATATTTGATAACTATTTTAACATAATTGGTCTCCCTTGTCACCTTAAATACTTTATTTTACACATTTAAAAAAGATATTCTAAAAAGAGGCCCATAGATTTTATCAAGCTGCCTTTGTTATAATATATAGAATATATAGAATATATATAGAAATATAATATATTTCTATTCCAATATTTTGCTTAAGTTTGAATTTATATCATATTTATTTACATACATCATTTATATATTTGAATACATATGAAAAATTACACATTTTTATATGTAGAAGTTATATGTATTTGAATTTATATTGTTTTGGCTTGGAATAAAGTATTGAGTAGCTTGCCATAATTTCTTTCCAAACTTTCAAGCATCATTATTTATCAATATGCCAGAGTAAGGGGAAGATGACATTTCTGTTAAAACCTAACTGTTTTTTTTAAAAAGCATTTGCAAATTGACAGGGGACAGGGAAGGTTTAGAAAGGCCCCTCAAAACAAGCTCATCTTGAAATACCTAGTCAGTGCCATATCTGCTCTCTTTTCCTTATTTGCTCTCTCCAATTCTCTCTGCCTCAGGTTTCTTGGAGGGGGAAACAGAGAAATTGCTCGCTCCTACCTTTCCAGAAATCACAGAGTTCATATAATTTCAAAGCCAGATGGGGTTCCGTGACTATCCAGTCCAACCCATTCCCAGAAAAGAATCCATACTACCACATCCCTGACAATGGGTCATCCAACTCTTCCTAAAAACTTCTAATGAAGTAGAGCCCACTAGCTCCTGAGGCAGTCCAGTCTAGTTAGGAATATATTTAAGTGTCAGGATTTTTTTCTTGAAATTAGAGAAGAGCTTTGCCCTTCTGGCTCTGGTCTTCTCTTAAAGGGATCAGATATTGTTGTTGAATCATTTCAGTCCTGTCTAACTCTTTATGACCCCATTTGAGGTGTCTTTTTTTTTTTAAGCAAGGACACTGGAGTGGTTTGCCATTTCCTTCTCCACCTCATTTTACAGATAAAGAAATTGAGGCAGACTAGATCAAATGATTTACCAGGGGTCACGTAGCTAGTAAGTCATATTCGAACTCATGTCTTTTTGATTCTAGGTCTGGTACTCTAGGCACTGTGCCACCTAGCTGCTCCAAGGGCAAGAGGGTCAGATCTGCAAAATAAAAATGTGATTCTAACTTGTTCCCTTCTCTCCTAGATTTTTAGGTTCATAGTAAAGTTGTGCTTGGATTAATGTCAATAAAATATAATGAGAATCCATTCAGATATCTTCAGTTTCCTAAGATGGTGTCAACCATGTGGATAACACCAGGAGTTGCTTTTGGGAGGATTGCAAAAGTGCCATCAGACTGAGCAGTCTGTTCATCATGCCTGTAGTTACTCCGTCCTTATAATGTTTCCATTGACTTCATCTCCCCTCCTCCCTTCCAAACCCCCAATTCTCTTGTTCCTTCTGAATATTCAGATTTGACTCATTCCTCAAGGGATAGTCCAACACTCACTTCCAGATAATCTTTCCTTTTTTTAAAATTCTTACTTCCTGCCTTAGAATCAATATTAAGTATCCATTCCAAGGCGGAAGAGTGATAAGGGCTAGGCAAATGGGGTTAAGCAATTTGCCCAGGGTCACACATCTAAGAAGTAGCTGAGGCCAGATTTTAACCTGGGATCTCCCATCTCCAAGCCTGGTGCTCTATCCATTGAGCCACCCAGCTGCCCCCTAGATAATCTTCATACCAACATTCCAGCTTCTCACCATCACTTCTGCTTTCCAGGATTGCAAGGATAAAATGAGATAATGTTTGAAAAGCATTTTGTAATCCTTAAAGTGCTATATAAATGCTACCAATCATGCTGATTACTAGGAAGGGATCATTTCTAATGCGTTTTTGTTTGTCCTAAAGGGTTCTTAATGATAGGAACATTTACTGAATTGGTTCACAGATCATTGTGAACTTGTTTGAATTTTATTTTCCCTTGAAGTTCATTAGTAGGAATAGTTCTACTTCTCATCCATATGATTGTTTAATTTTCTTATAACCTAAATCACAACAAATATACATTTCAAGTCTATGACACTATAGTTAGGTACAGAGCTTATAGTTTCTGTTGGGTATTTAAATTCTGCATTGAGGATGAGAGCAGGGGAAATATGAAGCTATAACATGTGTGGTGGCCACATCCTGTTAAAACTGGCTTGGCAGATGGGTTAAATCTGGTTGAGGGTAACCAATAAACCTCAAACCCATTGGGGAGTTGGGGGATATCTGCCCCAAGATGGCGGCTGAAGCAAGTGCTGTGGAGCACCTAGAGCTTGGTTACCCAGAAGATTACATGGTCATCCCCTGCACTCTGGGCTGTCATCAGTTGTCTTGACTTCTGTCTTGCCATTGGATTTTTAAAAATATTTTATTTTTTTAGAAACATTTTCCATGGTTACATGATTCTTGTTTTTACTTTCCCCTTCACCCCCCCATATCCAATGCACATTTCCACTGGTTTTAACATGTGTGATCAATCAAGACTTATTTACATATTATTGATAGTTATATTGGTGTGGTCGTTTAGTGTCTACATCCCCAACCATACCCGCATCAATCCATGTGTTCAAGAAGTTGTTTTTCTTCTGTGTTTCCACTCCTGCAGTTCTTCCTCTGAATGTGGGTAGTGTTCTTTTCCATAAATCCCTCAGAATTGTTATGGATCATTGCATTGCTGCTAGTAGAGAAGTCCATTACATTTGATTTTACCACAGTGTATCAGTCTCTGTCCTGGATCTGTTCCTTTCACTCTGCATCAGTTCCTGGGGGTCTTTCCAGTTCACATGGAATTCCTCCAGTTTATTATTCCTTTGAGCACATTGCCATTATTTTGATGACTCTGGAAGAGAGAGTGAGGCTGCTTCACTTAAATCCAATTCATACAAGGGTCAAGACATCACCCAATGATGTCATTGGACCTCTTTGAAATAAAGGACAAACAATACATACACACATATACAGACACAGACATACACAAATATCTTTATTTGTGTGACTTATGTCATCATGGTTAATGTTTATGTTGCTGCTAATGAATTCAGAAAAGTTTGGGCAAGAGAAATATTTCTCATATTTCAATTAAGCCCCTATATTCGCTGATTAGCTAAATGCAAATCCCAGCTCTTTTGAGGTTCACCAAAATCTCTTTTTATCTCCTCACCTGTTGTTTTTGTTAATGATCCAGTTTGAGACCAAGTAGCGAAAGAAATGTGTATAGTTGTAGGGAACGGTGAAACATGCCTTCCTGGAAATAAAGGCAGAGAAGGACAAATAAGAATAAGGTGCCAAGGAAAAAAATGAGTTCAGCCAGATTTTAGTTTTAAAGGAAACACCTGGTTATGCTAGGCACTGCTTCAATCTGTGAGTGGAATAACACACTGTACCCTCTTTTTGGTGCCATACTGTTCTATGATTCTAATTTTGTCCTACTTCATTGTGTTTAGCTATTTTAAAAGAGATTTAGATTTTTGTTTAAAAAAAGAAAAATACATTCATTTCATGTTTAGATTAAAACACATGCTTTCCCCATTCTAAAGAGAATTACCTATTTCAATGCCACCCTGAGACCATGGGCATTTGCCATATGTAAACTGGGTCAAGATCCACCTTGCTATGCCCCCATCATCTTTATGCTGTGCCAATGAGCATGCATGACTTCTCATCTTACCTCCACTTTCCTACTGTTCTCTAGTTGAGAACAGAAATCTATTGCACCGCTCATATCGGGACACCACTCTCCTGTATGTATTGTCTTCCCCTATTAAAATGTAAGCTTCTCGAAGGCAGACGCTGTCTAACTTGCACAATGCCTGGCACATAGAAAATGAATAAGAAGGACTATTCTTTTTGTATCATAATCACACAACTGATGTGTCTTCACCTGCATTCCCTTCAACCAGATGACCTTAATTGCAGGCAAAGTAATCCAGAAGAACCAATTGCTTCAAGAGTGATGAACACTATAACTGAAATATTATAAAATGCCACCATAATCCTCTCCTTAAAGATGTTCCAGAAAAGAAGTTTTAAAGTGATTGTCATTCAATCAACAAGTTTTTAAGTGCCTGCTTTGTGTGAGACCCTATAGAGCTAAAAACTTTCAACAAAGGATCTCAGAGTTGGGATGGGGACTTGTGAGCCATCTTGTCTAACCCATATCATTTTTCAAAACTCTTATGTGAAATAAATGTTAGAGACATAGAAGTTTAGCAGTCTGGGGCAGGTAAGGTGGCTCAGTGGAGAGAGAACCAGACCTAGAGACAGGAGCTCCTGAGTTCAATTCTGCCCTCAGACATGTCCTAGCTGAGTGATCTTACACAAAGTACTTACGCCCAGCTGTCTAGCTGCCTTGGAACCAATACTTATTACTGATTCTAAGAGGGAAGGGAAGGGAAGGGTTTTAAAAAAATTTTTAACAATCCCAGTAAGTACCTTAAACTGACCCACCCTCACCACATCCTCCGCACCAAAATAGGCCCATTTACCATATGAATTTTTTCCCTTTTGCCTCATATCGCATCTATTTATACATTGAAGAATGAAAAAAAAGAGAACTCCCCTTATCTCTCTGCTCAAAGTTTATAAAGTAATATTAAGTGACAAATAAGGTAGAAAGACACAAAGTCTTTCTGTCTTCTTCATTGAGGAGAATGGTCTTCAAACTGGAAGGGCTAAACAGCTTAAAGAGGGAAATGCTTCCCAGTGTAGGTAGGAAAATATTAAGAAAGCCCCAACCTACTTGAAGGGATTTCAAGTCTCTAGGCCAAGATGAGTTACATCTCAGGGTGCTGAAGACCTTTGCTTAGAAGTCTTTGAATTATGAGAAAATAATGTTCTGCTTTGAAAAGACTAGAAGAAGAGGGATCCAGAAATAAAAGCATCATAAACTTATTATTATATTGATTTTATTGAATTTGTTATTTATCATATTTTGATTCTGAATTAATTGAAATTATATTGATCATAAAATTATAGAGAGATTAGCAAGTAATTTTTGAGAAACCATCTATTTCTAAAGTATAAGAGTGTGATTATTAATGGAAGCCAACATAAACTCATTAAGAGTATCAGATCAAATTAATAAGTCCCTTTTTGTTAAGAAGTTGCTTCACTGGTGGAAGATCACAGACACAGTGTATCTTGATTTTCCAGAGTGTTTGACAGTCTGATATAATGTATGTATGGATGCTTTGTGATATCATCAATGAGGAAATATTTTTGCTTCACCTTCTTATCTCATGGGATTTTTGTTTTTGACCTTTTATAAATCCCTAATTAAGAATCCAACTAATTAGTGTTAGAGACCTTCCTTTGGTTTTTTTTTTTTTGTTTAGTTTACCAAAATAGCTCAGATATCATCTCTCATCCTTGCCACATGGTCAGCCCATCTGCTTTTATGTAAATACATGTCCTTGTTGATCTCTTATGTACCTCTAATGCAAAAGCCATTGGTCATGAGGTTACAGCCTAAAAATACTCTCCTTGAGTGTTCCCATTGCCCTTTGGGTCAAAAACAAGTCTGTTTCCTCTGAGATCACTTTGTTTCCTAATTCATAGTCATATAACATTAATGTGAAGATGTTGGAGAGATGTGTATTTGCAGTGATAAGCAGCTCAGGATCATCAGAAGTACTGCCCAGTTCCCCAACTGCAATATAATCTGAATTTTTCTCCTACTCAACATTTGCTCATCATTATGCTTCACTGCCTATCTAAATACATTTTGTGGTTGTTCGGTCATGTCCACCTCTTCATGAACCCATGAACCACAGCATGCCAATTCTATCCATCAGATTTTCTTGGCAATGATACTGGAGTTACTTGCCATTTTCTTCTCTAGTGGATTAAAGCAAACAGAGGTTAAGTGATTTGCCCAAAGTCACACAGCTAGTCAGTGTCTGAGACTGGTTTTGAATTCTGGTTTTCCTGACCCCAGGCCCAAGTGCTCTATCTACTGAACCATGGAAGTGCTTCCAATCTGAATATATACATAAACATATATGTTCACATGCTCAAATGATGGCTGCCTTCTGACTGAATGCTGAATTTTGAGGATTATGCATTTTCATCCACATTCTTTTTCTGTATGGATAACTAAATTGATTTCTTTCAAATAATTATGGAATTCACTACAAAGACTTTGTAGCATCTAGGGACTCAGTGAAATTAGGAGATTGTCATCTGTAGATAACAGTTGGAAAATTAAGGTAACAAGAGAATCCTTCTGTTTGGATCCTGCATGAGATTCTTCCTGATGCTGGTGTACATGTTTTATACCTCACTCAATATTGATATTTGTTGAGTTTTTGAGCGAAGTCATCTCTGTAGTTCCATTAAGGAATCTTGTATGAACTTAAGACTCTTTGTGGGACTTTTAAATCTGTTTTGCTCTGATTTAAGTATTGTTTTTTCATACAACAAACCAGAGATATAGGAGTATCCTATTTTCTCTGTACCTCTCATTTGAATTACTGTGAGTTTATGGTGTGCTTTTAAAAGTCATTTACAGAAAGTCTGCCTGTTTTTAAAAATTGTTTTTCATCAAGAACAAACTTGTGTGAGCACTGACCATTATAAAGACTTGATGGTAGGGTTCTTAATTCTTTTTTTTTTTTAGTCATGGACTCTTTTGGCAATCTGACAGTTCTTTTCAAATACAAAATATTTATGATTACAGAGGAAGCCAATTATATTGAAACAGTTATCAAAATATCAAAAAGGTCCATACTCCCCAAGTTAAGAACCTTGCTTTAGAGATAGAGATGACTTGATTTTTACAGATTCTTCTTACATTAAAAAAATCTTTTTTTAAGAATTGCATCATTTTCCTTTTTTTTTGTATTGTTTTCTCTTTGAGATTTTGATAATCAATCCCTAAGGACCTTTAACCTTGGAGCTAAAATGGATATAATTGAAAGGGATGAACAGGGTGACTATGTTATATTGGGGGTGGTACTATGGATAAAGAAGCATTATCAATATTGGCCCCATATGCACCAAGAGTTATAGCACCCACAATTTTATTTATTTTATTATTTAAATTTTTTCAAATTATATAGAATAACACATTTCCGCATAAGTTTTCCAAAGTTATGTGATCCAAATTGCCTCCCTCCCTTTTTCCCTCACTACCTCCAGGTACTGGCAAGCAATTCAATCTGAGCACCCAGATTTTTAAAGGAAAAACTAAGTGAGATATAGATTGAACTAGATAATAAAATAACAAATAGTGGTGGATTTTAATTTTCCCCTCTCAGAACTAGATAAATCTAACAAAAAAATTAAGAAGGTAAGGAGATGAATAAAACCTTACATAAGTTTTCTTATTGATAGATATCTGGAGAGCCTCCACACACCTGCATGAGATAGAAGCAAATCTAAGCCTGAGTATACGTATAATCCAAGTGTAGTTTCTGGTGGGACAATTTAGAGAACATAAGTATTCTGTGAAAGTTTTCCTTCAACATTCATCATACTATGGAGGTAATCGTGCATCCCTGAGGAGTTGTGGCACTGGAACACAAGATCCATTGGATAAGACTAAGCTGGAAAGGCTTGTTGCCTTTGCTGCATAAGGAACAATCTAGAAAAGTATGTTCTTGATAATATATGTTAACTGAGAATCAGATGGTCTAAAGTGATTAAATTAAATGTTGGTAGGAACGTGGAGAAGCAGACTTTAATATTACATTGCTAGAGGATCTGGAATTTTTTTTAGAAAACAAGATAGAAATATACATTAAGACCTGTAAAGCTGTTCATGCTTATTGACTTAGTGATCCCATTCCTAAGGTTAGACCTGAAGGGCATTACTAAGAGAATAAAAAGTTGTGTATGTATGAAAATATTCATGGAATCTTTGTATGTTATGACAAAATAACTGGAAATAACACAAATGCAATGAATGGGAGAATAGCTAAATAGATTGTTATGCTATTAGAAATGAAAAATATTGGAAACAAGGGAAATATATGAGAAGAATAAAAGAGAATAAGAATAATATATCACATGATATCTAAAATAAAACAGCCACACAATTAAGAGAAAAAAGTATCCAAGGAAAACAAATCCAAAGGGAACTCAAAAGCAAAAGATGTTTTTATTAGCATACATATATAATTTATAGATTTTTAAGGAAATTATAAACAATGTGGAGTTTGTGGTTTTACACATAATTTTTATGCATTTGTTTAGTTAAATGTTTTTATTGATGGTGGTGGTTACTAATTACATAATAAAAAGTAAAATATATTGCTCCAAACATGGATTATTTTCCCCTATGTATTTGTAGGTATTCTTCCCAGATTCATCTTAAGTACCATGTACATATCTATCCCTCATATCTCTCTTGAACCTGTGTTAATAGCTACTTGCTGGACAATTCCTTTGGCATTTCCAATAGTCATCTCAAACTCAATATGTCTGAAACAGCATCCAAGAACTGTTTTCCTAAACCTACCTCTCCTCCAACTTCTCTATTTCTATTGGGCACATTACTATAATTCCAATCTTCCAGAGTCATCTTCATTTTCTCATTCTTCCTCACTTCCATGTTAATAATCTACCTCTACAACTCCCAGAACCATCTTCTTCATACTCACAATTACCACCTTCATTCAGATCCTATTCCTAATTAGTTTCCATGCCGTGTAGCCTCTTCAGTTTCCAATTCATCCTCCATACAGAGGCTGAAATGATATTTCTTTAGTCCAACTTCTTACCATATTATTTTCCCAGTCAAGAAATCTCAAGAGATCTCTACTGTCTTTTAGAAAAAATGTGAACTCTAGTCAGGAGGTGAGACTTTCACAATCTGCCCTCCATCTTTCTGGTCTTGCCAGAATGATTGCATTATTCCCTTAGATGTGATATTTCACCTCCTGCTACTACCCTTTGTACAGACTGTTCCTATACTTAGAATACTCTATACCTCTTGAAATCTAATCAAGGTTTAGCTTAGCTAACCCAGCATAAAATGCCTTTCTGGACCCTTTCAATTGTTAGTGCATATTACCTTTCCCATTTCTCTGAAAGATTTTATTGAAGTTATTTATCTGTATACATCCTGTATCTCCCCAGGGAAATATGAACATCTTGAGAGAAGAGACTATTTCAGTTTTTATCATATCTCTAGCACCTCACCTAGTATTATAGCAGATGATCAATAAATGTTTGTTGAATTAAAGTGAGTTGCCACTTCTTCACATAGTGCATTGGGTTTGATCATGGTAGAAATCAATGTTATAATTTTACTCAAGCCTTTGATAAGAAGAGATTATCATAAAGATACTGGAAAATCTGTTCTAGTTTTGCATCTATTTGTTGTCCTGGTGTCATTGATACATTTTTTCAGGATGATTTGACTTAGCTAGATCTTTTTTTATGCTTTATATTTTATTTTAATAAAAATTTCCACATAAGTTCTCCAAAGTTATATGATTTGTGTTGTTTCTCTTCCTTCTTCTCACCCCACCTCCTGGAACTGACAAACGATTCAATCTGGGTTATACATGTATTATCATGCAAAATATATTTCCATATTATTCATTTTTGTAAGTGAATAATCTTATAAAACCAAAACCCTAAAATATATACCCAGATAAATAAGTGATAAATCATATGCTTCCATTTGTAGTCTTACTCCAGCAGTTCTTTCTCTGTAGGTGGATAGCATTCTTTTTCTTAAGTCCCTCAGAATTGTCTTGGATCATTGTATTGCTGTTAGTAGCAAAGCATCATTCCATAATATTTCAGTTACTGTGTATAATGTTCTCCTGGTTTTGCTTATTTCACTCTATATCAGTTCATATAGGTCTTTACAGCTCCTTCTGAAATCCTTCTGTTCATTATTCATTATAGTACAATAGTGTTCCATCACCATCCCATACCACATTTTGTTCAGCCATTCCCCAATGGCAGACATCCTTTTTGTTTCCAACTTTTTGTTGCCACAAAAAGCTCAGCTATAAATATTTTTGTATAAACAGGTCCTTTCCTTTTAAAAAAATCTCTTTTGACACAGACCTAGTAGTAATATTGCTAGATCAAGAGGTATGCATTCTTTTTATAGCCCTTTGGGCACGATATCAAATTGCCCTCCAGAGTGATTGAATCAATTCTTGATGCTACCAGCAATGCATTGGTGTCCCAATTTTGCCACATTCCCTCCAACACTTATTATTTAACTTTACTGTCATATTGGCCAATCTGAGGTGGGAAGTGGTTCCTTAGAATTGTTTTAATTTGCATTTCTCTAAGAGGGATTTAGAACATTTTTTTCCTTAGGATTATCGATAGATTTGATTTCTTTATCTGAAAACTACCTATTCATATCCTTTGACCATTTATCAATTGGGGAATGTTAGCTAGATTTTTTGAGGTCCTTGCCAGGCTCATTTTCTTTGCAATTGCTTTGTTTTCTTATTGGGTAATAGTGTTTTTAATCTTCCATCTGAAGAACTTTTACTCTAAAACAATGTTATCTTAGCCTGCCATGGTCATCTGTTGAATGAGGAGACCAAATCTTTGGTAGTGGGTAAGATTTCTGGACTTTTTCATTGTGTTCACCAGTTTGTATGTTAAACCTTTGTGATAAAAAGGATCTAGAATCAAAAGGGACCTCAGACATCTAGTCCAACTGTTCTTTTTTAAAATGAGGAGACGGAGACCCAGAGAGTTTATATGACTGCCAAAAACCATGCAAGACCACAGAGCCAGATTTTGAATGCAAGTACTCCTAGTGATGATAGTTGGTGTCTTGTTTTCATCTATTTTGCATTTTTCAGACAATAGCAAACTTAACACAAGTAATGTTGGAGCTTTTGTGCTCCATGTAGGTTTTAGGTCTCATCCTTACCCACTTATAAATTGTTATTTACTTGGACTTTCGCATCTGCATACACAGATTTGATGTTATCTGAAATCATCATCTTGATCAACACCATTATCTCATCATCACTAACATTTCTATAGCTCCTACTATATGCCAGACACTGTACTAAGCACTTTACAATAGTTATCTCATTTAATACTTACAACAACTCTGGGAGGTAAGGTGCTATTATTACCCCTTTCTTTATAGATGAGGAAACTGAGGCAAACAGAGATTAAGTGATTTGCCCAGGATCACAGAGACATCAACTTTCTAAGGCCAGATTTGAATTCAGATCTTTCTAACTACAGGCCCAGCACTCTATCCACTCCAAAATATAAACTGATTTTGAAGCTACATCTGGGACAATTTTTCTTTCTACAAAGAGTTTTTTGTGTGTGTTATCATAAGGTACTCACCATGGCAAGAGATTTCCAATTTGTTCTTGATTTGTTCTTAAAATTTGTTCTTGAGATTTGTTCTTAGAAAAAAGGGAGCAGTAGAGCAGCACTGGTTTTTGAGTAGTCCGTAAGCCTTTGATTTCTTTTATTTCTTGGTCCTAAATCTTATTTACCATCACAATTTTCTCCCTCTTTCCCTGAGCTGCCTGGCATTAAAGTCACCAAATTAATCAAGGTATAATGTTAACTTAGTTTGTAGGATCTTGTTAAGTTCTTCATAGGATTCCTCTCCTTGATTCTTTATAAGAAATATTGGATTAGATAAGCTGCAATTATTTTCATAGTTGCCTCTTTGCTTTTGTTTATCATGAACACTGCAAGGTAAAGTTACCCAGTCCTCTATGACGTGATTATCCTTATTGTCTTTGAGCGCACAATGAGACCAATTCTTCCATTCACCTTTCTGAGGTGAGGCTGTGAGTCATTCTTCTAGTCAGCTAGAATTTATTTACTTCTGTTTTTATTTATGGTGAAAACAACAACATGGATATGATACAGGCATCCAATTCAATAGGCATTTATTTAGCTCCTATAAGTGTAACTCTGCCAGGCTCTGAAAGTACAAAGGCAAAAAAATGGAACAATTTCTACCATCAGGGGACTTCTGCAATCCCGGGAAGTTATAAAATACAATAATAAATGCATACAGAGTATACTCGCAGCAAGTAAAAGGCAGTTTCAAGGATAGAGGTAAAACACCAACCAGAGGATCAGGAAAACTAAATCAATTCTTGTTCAGTCATTTTCAGTTATGTCTGACTCTTTGTGACCCCATTTAGGGTTTTCTTGGCAAAGATACGGAGTGGTTTGCCATTTCCTTCTTTAGCTCATTTTACAGGTGAGCAAAGTGAGGCAAGAAAGGATAAGTGACTTGCCCAGGATCACACAGGTGCTAGTGTCTGAGGTCAGATTTGAACTAAAAAGATGAGTCTTCCTGACTTTCAGCTCTCTATCTACTGTACCACCTAGCCATCACTTATAGGTGGTCTAGAAATGGCTCTTAGCACTAAAGACCATTTTTATTGCCTATTTTATTGTCCAAATGAATTATCCCCAAACATTTTATCAGGTAGCAACTATAATCTAATTACGAGCCTCTATATTTGGCTAGGCTGGTTTTAAGGTGGCAGACAGTCTGTGTCTACACCTCTACAAGAACATTCTCCAGCTTTGATGGACCTACAGGACCTTGTACCTAATCAATCTAGCCTTCACAAACGTCCTGGTCATTTTCATTCTGCAGTGAGGCTTCACAGTATAATTGGGTGCAGGAAGATAAAATTGAAAAGAATTCAATTTAACATCTTAGACTTAACTTTAAAAAATAAATTGTACAAGTTCAACATAGGAAAAATGTGATTTTTTAGCAGTTTGTAAAAATGATCTGGACCACAAATTTTATGAGCCAACTCTTTGATGCAGCTACTAAAAAATAAAAACCAAATATTATCATATGTTGTATTAATAGACTATAATATCTAGCTTATAGGAAGTTATCTTTCCAGTGCACTATATGTTCTTCTTGCCTTTAGAGAATTGCTATCAACTCTAAGTAATACACAATTATATATAAATCTGTTTGTCAAATGATGCCTTCTCTAATGGGAAAGGAGAGGGGGAGAGTTAACTTGGATATTTTAATGTAACAAATAAATTTAAATTTTAAAAAAGCATATAGATAAAGTAGAATCTATCTAGAAGAAGGTGATATGGATGACAGGATATCTGGATATTTGACTCCATAATGAACATCATAGGAAATGTTCTTCCAACACTAGTTAAAAGAACTTGGTGATTTTTTGCCAGGAAGATAGAAGGCTTACAGGAGCTATGATAGATGTCTTCCAGTATTTGAAGAATTAGTAAGGAGATCAGAGAACAATTTGTTTCATGCTCCTCAAGAGAAAAAGCTTGAAATCAAAGAGTAGTTTGGATATGTAGGGAGTTAATTTCAGTTCAATATAAGGAAGAATCTTTCAATTGCTGGAGTTGTCTTGCAGTGGGACAGGCTTCATTCCTGAGCCATGAGCTTCCTCTCATAAGTAGTTTTTAAAAAGAGGCTGGATGGAAATCTGTCAGGCATGTCATAGAAGTGATTTCTACTTCCCATGGTAAATTCTACAGTTAAGGGGGCTTGGGAAGTTGAACAGAGAGATTAGGAAGCACTGCCCCAGAGAGGTTTCTCTACCTATGAATGTTCCCCTGCTAAGGGTGACTTAAGATGGAAGGTAACTTCCCTCTGGGTCAGGGCTCTAAAGAATAGATAAATCAATAAACACCGTAACTTGAACTAGCCAAGTTATCTTAGATGTGTACTTTCACAAAGCACCGAGAAATTTCATATAATGTAATTTATATGCCTAGTCAATCTAATGCTCTACTTAGCCTAATATTAACTGCAAGGGATGTACTACAAGCAAACTTTCATAAATTCATCTAAATCAATTTTTTCCACCTGTTTATGCCTTAGCCCTCAATGTCTTTTGAAGTAATGAGTTTCATGAATTACTACTTGCCTTATGAAGCAGTAATTCATTTACTTGTGATAAATTTCTCTTTAGTACATCAAGGGCTTTGCTCTAGTTTCTTGATTCCCAGGATTTAATGGGGGCAGGGAGAATCTTTATTTACTCCATCTTACTCTTGTATTTTTTAGAAACTTCAAATATCTCCTCTTAGACTGAAGATCTCTAAATCTCTTAGTCTGACTCAGAGAATATTTTTCTACTTCTCTCCCCCATATTCCATCACTTTTATCCCATGTGCATTTTAGTTGCTCTTAAAGTTTCCCAAAGTATACAACTGTATCTGCAGTTACACTGGTTTAAAATAAGTATATTTTATCTTCTTTTTCATCTTCTATCATATATATATATATATTTCTCTTTCGCCAAATATATGAACACAAGCACATTGAAACTTCTCTGCTATTTTCTGCCTACATATCTAGCCTCAAGAGTTTTTCCTACAATTTATACTTGTCTGCTTGATCAGTGTATCATAATTTAGAAGAATTTTAGCAGTATCTGTAAGCTTGGAAATATCATTACTTTACTATATACTCCCTTTTCAGAACATTTTTTTAAGTTAAGTAAAACTAAGCCAATATTCATACCTAGGTGGCCTCATTGTTTATACCTTTTCATTCAATGAGAAGTATTAATTCATCCCTGCCCTTTATTTCCTGTCTCTGTGCCAATTCCTTATATTGCTCCCAATCCCATGGTGATTCAATATTTTAAAATACTGCATGGGAGAGTACCTTGTTAATATTGAAAGCCTAAACAAAATGACATACATGGGTTCCAGCTTGTTCAACTATTTCTCTATGAGTTTAAATGTTACTAATTATCTCCTAAGCACCCAATACAATGGAATTTTCTCAATCACCATCTTTCTTCACCTATCTGAACTTTGGAGGGAGCTGACTGCCCTGTCCTCCTCTTTTCTCTTTGGGTTTCTGTGGCACTGCTCTAAAACTTGTTTCTCTTCTTGTCTGTCTGACCTCTCCTAAGCCCTCTTTATGAAAGGTCATCATCTCTCTCCCATTTCCTAACTCTGGGGGTACCCAAGTCTCTGTTCTGGGCCTCATCTCTCTCTTATTCTTCCATTTGATGACCTCATTAGACCACATGGACTCAGACATTATTTGTACACAGGTGACACCCAGATTTACATATCCAGCTCCAGTTGTGCTCTTGAGCTCCAGCCCAGAATCACCAACTGCCTATTCAACTTTTTGAACTGGATATCCCATAAGACATCTAAAAATCAATATTTTCTGAATAGAGCTCATTATCTTTTCCCTCAAAAAATAACCCTCTTCTAACTTTTCCTCTTCCTTTTTTAGGGAACAACCATTCTTTTCTTTACCCAGACTTACAGCTTCATTGTCACCCTTATCTCCTCATACTCTCTTACTGCGCATAACCATTATGTTGCCATCTTCTCCGTTGTATCCCTACTCTGTCTCCCCCATCAGTCCCCATCTCCTCACTAGCATGACCATTATTTAGAATGTCTAGTTTTGGCCTCTGTAATCTGTTACCAATAATTCCTAATGGGTCACCCTGCCTCAAGTTTCTTCTTTCTAAAAATCCATCCTCAAAGTTGCCAAAATGAAAATCCCCCCCCTTTTTTGGCCACTAGGGCAACATTATTAAAATATTTTTTAAAATATATTTATTTAATAGAATTCATTCCCAAGTATCTCAGCCCCTTCCTTCCCTCCCCATACCATGACAAAAGATATGTATGAATAGATCATGTCTTTCATATTTCTATTTTTCAGTTCATTCTCTGAAGATAAACATTTGCAAGTTATTCCTCAGATATTAATTATACAGCTTTATATGATGTTCTTTTGGTTCTACTCATTTCACTCTTCATTATTTCTTGTAGATCTTAACAAGTTTTTAAAAAATTAACGCGCTCATTATTTCTTATGGATCAGTGATATTGCACCACAATCATATAGCACAATTTGTCCACCCATTCCTCAAATGATGACCATCCCCTCAATTTCTAGTTCTGTGCCATCACAAGGAGAGCTGCTATAAATATCTTTGAACACATAGGTTCTTATTATTTTCCCCTGATCTCCTTGGGGAAACAGAACCAACAGTGGTATTGATGCTTCTACGGGTGTACACAGCTTAATAACTCTCTGGACATACAAAGTGATATCCCTAAAACATAGAACTGATCATGTTCTCTCCCCCACATAATAACCTCAAGTGGCTCCCTGTCGCCTCTAGGATCAAATACAAATTCCTTTCTTTGACCCTTCATGACCTGGCTTTAATTTACTTGTAGGTCTTCGTATGGGTTATTCTGATTCATTCATACCAGTCTAGTCAAACTGTCCTCAGTTTCTCACATATGACATTCCATCTTTCATCTCCATGCCCTTACACGATTTGAGTTAAGTTGGCAATGTACCAATCCATGACTGATTTAACCTTGTCTACTCAGCTTAGATATGACAGTGCACAAGATAAATCACTGCACTTTCTTGCTGGCTCATGACAGCAGGTAGAACTTAAGGTGAACTCTTCTCAAAATGTCAGTCCACTTGGGGTTGTGCTGCTGGAGTCAGCTCAAACTGGTTCATGAGAGCCAATTGTCAGATTTTCAGTGTGAGGATTTATACCTTCTAGATCTGGGTTTGATTTGTAGTTTTGTTGGTTATCTAGACTTAGGAAAGTGATGGAGAAAAGACTAACAGTGCAGTGTTGTCAAATCACATTTCTCTATGTAGATGGGACGTGAGAAACCCTTACCAGTTTATACCACTCAGCAGATCTGTCATTTATGTTCATTATGGATATAACAATAACCTTTAATGCATTTACACATATTGAATACTATTGATTATGATTTAGGTTTTATTTCCCTAATATATGGAACACTCATTCAACAAATATTTTAGCATGTGAGTAATGTATGCAAAATACTCTTCAAGGAATGAGGAAAATGTGAACTGCGATTGAAGGGGATTAAGTAGTTTGCTAGGGATCACAGAGTCATGTAATAAGTGTCTAAGGTGGAATTCTGGCCCAAATCCACCAGATTCTAAATCTTGTGCTATGTCCACTGTACAGCTATCTGTCTCAATCTGTCTCTCCCTCTCAAAAAAAGCCTGACATCTAAATAGTACTTCAAGATTTGCAGATATTTTACATGTAATATCATTTAAACATCACAACACTATTGTGAGTAGATCTTACTTTTGTTCCCATTTTTCAGATCTAAAAACTGAAGCTGGGAGAGTTTAAATGACTTGCTCAGCATAACACAGCTAGTAAATGTCTTAAGCAGATTACTTGGAGAACTTTTACAAGGTTCAAAGGTATAGCAATTTCTCCATTATGCTCTGCAACTTTTGTTTACATAGGAAATGAATTTTCTTGTTTTCTCTAAAGGTTTTATTTATGCTTTTTGTTTTTCATATCAAAGTCAATTCCCAATAACTCCTCCCATCATAACCTTTTCTTATAACATAGAAAACAGTTAAGCAAAACAAATTCCCACTGTCTGCTTTGGAAAGCATAGGTAAAAATCCAGCTCTTAAGGCAATCATTGTTCTCCCATCAGTTCGCTAGAACTAAAGGCTAATGAAGTTCTCATCATTAATTGTTGACTGCCATAGGATGGTTAATATTTTTAAAGATCAACTTAATTAAACTCTCTTCAAAAATTTTACTGGAAAATATGGAGGTGGCACAGTGGATAGAATACCAGGTCTGGAGTGGGAAGGACTTGGATTCAAATCTGTCCTCAGATACTTCCTAGCTAGGTGACCCTGGGCAAGACACTTAACCTTGTTTGCCCTTCTGTCTTAGAGTTATTACTAAGACAGAAAGTAAGGCTAAAGAAAAAATAAAATAAAGAACAGAAAAAATGTGAATGGGTAAAATTTAGCAGAAAAGACAAGAGACTAAACACATGCCTACAATTCTGCCATAGTGAAAAATGGTGTGAAAGGATTGTAGTCATTAGCAATCAAATAGTTTAGAAAAATATCTTTCTATGTATCATAAGCGAAGGCTAACTCATTTTTAAAATGCAATTTTGACAGTACTAAGACCCCTTGAGACTCTCATTCCATGCAATATTGGTCATAAATAGTAATAGAAAAAGAAAACAATTCTTTCTCTTATACAAAAATATAGTCTGGAAAAGTAATATAAATATAAATAAAGGCATCAGTTATAATATTTTTACACAGAAATGTCCCTGCCTGGTTTCAGGCTTAAGCTCTGATAGATCATTTAGTATGCAAAATTTCTTTGGGGAAAAAAAACTCATAGCATCAGTCTGGTTAACTGTCTGATTCAACCTGGAATATTAACTTTAAATGATGTGGTTCTTTTATAAAAAATCTAATTTGCCTTGTATAGTTTCAATTTTTAAATTTTCCTTTAATTTTTTAAAATTAAACTTTAAAAATTTAAGTAAAATTTTCTTTTGTTTTCTATAATGTTTTTTCCTCATTATTTTTTTTTTAATTTTAAACCCTTAACTTCTGTGCATTGACTCATAGGTGGAAGAGTAGTAAGGGTAGGCAATGGGGGTCAAGTGACTTGCCCAGGGTCACCCAGCTGGGAATTGTCTGAGGCCGAATTTGAACCTAGGACCTCCCGACTCTAGGCCTGGCTCTCAATCCACTGAGCTACCCAGCTGCCCTTTTCCTCATTATTAACATCACATCAATATGGAATTTTTGAGTACCAGCCATATATATAGCAGTATGTATATATACTGGGCACCACAAGAATATGACCAGTAGTAGATATATTTCTTGGAATTATACACTGGTTTGCATATTTCTAAAAAAGAAGTTAGAGAACATAGTTTTCTTTTTTTTAATTTAGAATATTTTTCCATGATTAAATGATTCATAATCTGCTACCCGACTCTCTCCTCCCTCCTCCCAAAGCTGACAAGAAGTTTCACTGGGTTATACATGTATCATTGTTCAGAACATATTTCTATGTTATTCATATTTTCAGTGGAGCAATACTTTAACATCAAAACCCTAATCATACCCCTATCGCATTAGATGATTGAGCATATATTTTTCTAATGCATTTCTGCTCCCACAGTTCTTTCTCTGGATGTGGATAGCAATCTTTCTCATAAGTTCCTCTGGATTGTCCTGGGTCGTTGCATTGCTGCTAATAGAAAAGTCTATTACATTTGATTATGTCATAATGTATGAGTCTCTGTGTACAATGTTCTCCTGGTTCTGCTCCTTTCACTTTACATCACTTCCTGAAGGTCATTCCAGTTCACATGGAATTCCTACATTTCTTTATTCCTTTCAGCACAATAATATTCTATCACCAACAGATGCCACAATTTATTCAGCCATTCCCTAGTCGATGGATACCTCCTCATTTTCCATTTTTTTTGCCACCACAAAGAACATGGCTATAAATATTTTTGTACAAGTCTTTTTCCTTATTATCTCTTTGGGGTACAAATCCAACAGTGGTATGGCTGAATCATAAAGCAGGCATTCATTTAAAGCCCTTTGTGCATAATTCCAAATTGCCAGAATGGCTGGACCAATTCACAACTCCACCAGCAGTGTCTTAGAATCCTAATTTTGGCACATCCCCTCCAATATTTATCACTTTCCTTTGCTGTCATATTGGTAAGTCTGCTAGGTGTGAGGTGGTACCTCAGAGTTGTTTTAATTTGCATTTTATAGAACATATTTTTCACTAGTAATTGCCCTTAGCTTTTCTATTTGCTATTATGAGAACTCTTGCATAGAGTGATAGATTCTAAATGAAAATAAAGAAAATTCATTTAAAATTTGTTATATTGAGTGGCTCTGCTCTCATTTCTAAGTAAGAGTGATTAGTTAGAGAAATTAAAGCATCCAAAAATACTAGAAAGGAGCAATTGTTGAGCTATTAGGAAACATTCGCTGGGAAGGGAACAACAAGCCAGGTGTGTTGTTTGAAGACCGGATACCAGACAGACATTGGCAAAGTAGTTTGATTCATACAAAAGACATTTTTGTAAAGATAGTTTGTTTTGGCTAGATTTAACCCAGTGAAATTGAAGAAAGAAGAAGAGAATGAACAAAACCAAAGTACTTTGATGGACCAGAAAGAAACAAGGTTTGCTTCCCCATTTTCAACATTAGGATATTGAAAAGGATGTAGTCTAAAGCCCTGAAGGAATACTGAAAACATATATTTAGGGAATAGATTTCTGTCCAATCAGAATGCTATTTAGGCATCATCTAAAAAAAACATTCATTTGTTCATAGTTTTGTTTTATAGATGGGAAATATAAGCCCAGAGAGATATATAACCTGCTCAAATTAACCTTTTCATTGAGGTTGCCTGGAATGTCTCAGTTCTCAGTCCTGTGATCCATCATGCAACTGAGCTAATCCTTAAGACAAGATTAATTTGAATAGTCAATAATGATCTTTATGGAGTAGAAGGTTCAAAGAGTTTTATTTCATTTAATTGATCCTGGAGAAGACTGAAGAGACTCTTTTTGGCTTGAGAAAATATTGACTCTGGCTCATTATATTTTTGTGGTTGTCACTCAGTTTTTCAGGTTTTTTTGTGATTCCTTTTGGGATTTTCTTGGCAGAGATACTAGAGTGGATTGCCATTTTCATCTCTAGCTCCTTTGATAGATGAGGAAACTGAGGCAAATGGGATTAAATGACTTACCCAGAGACACACAGCTAGTAAGTGGCTGAGGCCAGCTTTGAACTCAGGAAGGTGAGTCTTCTTGACTCCAGACCCCATGCTCTCTCCACTGCATGACCTAGCTGTCCATTCACTTTACTTTACTTTTTATGAATTCATAAGATAATGTGCATAAATATAATAGGGACCTCAAAGGCCAGCCAGTCCAACATTCACATTTTACAGATAAGGAAACAGAGGCCGAGAGTTTAAGTGACTTTTCAGGGTTTGTGGTGTCAGTGGTGAAATTTGAACGCAATCCTGTTTTCTTCCTTCTTGATTATGAAACTAATAATGTGATGAATAGCAGCCTTAGCTATAGAATGTCCTGAAAGTTTTAGTGCAATTTAAAATTTTCATAATGAAAGAAGTAAAAATGCTACCAACTTACTAAGAAGCATTTAAAAGATTATTTATTTAAATGATTAATTAGTTTTATAAATTTTTGAATAATAATTTTCATTTTACTTTTAACAAAATAGAGTACTTTATCATTTTGGATTGTGTGTGCAGTTTCTTGATAGTGTTTTCTCATACCCATGATTAGTAGAGGAGATTCCTCTCACTTGGTTGCCTTGCTCACCTGGTTTCTCTCTACTGGAATTTTTCTTATAGTGTTGTGTCCATCTTGTCATGCATGCATCAAAATCTTTATTTTTTGATAATCTTAGTACTAGCATTATAAGTTAATTCTTTCAGTCACTGAGTGGCAGCTGATGAAAGTTTTAACAAAGTTTGAAAATCAGCTAGAATGATCTTTATCATAAAAAGGTGGTTATGTTGAATTTTAATAAAGAACCATCAACATTTTAAAAATACAGGCAATTAGCTTTTTAACTATTACTTTTTAGATATTTGTTGCATTTGTACTTTTGAAACTACTAAAGCTTAAAGCTGCATGGAGACTTTGGGGACATGCTGTATATTGTAAATTTAAAAAAATTAAGTGGCAAAGAACTTTTCAATCTCTGTGAATGTTAATTATTTCTTACTCTCATTGAGTGTTCCATGAGCAGGGTTAGCAGTAATTTTTTCATTTTATAAATGAGGAAATTCACGCTACAGGAACAAAATAGTAGAGTAGAAAGCAGATTTAGAGTTCAAAGGACCCAAACCTGACTCTGACACTGATCAGTATTTGCTTGCCTTTGGACAGTCACTTCCATGTTCCAAACTTCCATTCCCTCATCTGTAGAATGAGGAGGTTGGACTGTGATCTCTAAGTATCATTTTTTTTTTCTTCAGTCATTTTAGTCATATTCAACTCTTCCAGCATTTGGGTTTTTCTTGGTAAAGATACTGGACTGGTTTGCCATTTCCTTCTCCAGCTCCTTTTTACAGATGAGGAAACCAAGACAAAGTTTAAGTGACTTGTCCAGAGTCCTATAGCTAGTAAGTCTCTGAGGAGGAATTTTAACTCGGGTCTTTCTGATTCCAAGCCTGGTACTCTATCCACTGTGCCATCTAGCTGCCCTAAGGAAACTTTTGAGCTCTAAATAGTAGGATCCTATGAAAAGTTGGGGCTCTTGTCCTATGCCTCAATGGGTGGCAGAGCTGAAGCTACCACATGGATTTTCGGTGTTTTACCCTCCAAACTAAGTAGACCTCTGGGTCAGGTGACCTTTGTAGTGAGTGGACTCAGGACCCTTCCTTAGCAAACAATTTTTTCTTCTTAAAGAACAAAGATCAAGAGGCCATAATGAACTCAGCAGACAATAAATTCCAGTTTCCCTTCTTCATGAACAGATAAACTTTCCTGAGCTCCTATTTCATGCCTGTTCTCTTTGTAACGCCTTGGTTTACTCATTTTGGGGGCTTCTATAGGAGGATCCTTTGTGCGCAGTGAATCAGGAAGGAAGCAAGAAAGACCCTCACACTATGACTCCAGAGCTAAATGTCTCTGTTCTACCTCCAAAATATCTGATACATACTTCCATCTCTCTCCCCTCTGAAAGCTGCCTCTCTAGTTTGGACTCTCATTGCCTTTTGCTTGGAGAAAAGCAAAAGAATAATATTGTTCTTCATGTTTCCATTCTTTCACTTCTCTAATCTATCCACCACCTAGCTCCCAAATTGATGTTCCTAAGGCATAAGTCTAATCCAGAAACTTCAGTGGCTCCCTTTTCTATCTGGGATAAAATGCAAATACTTCTGTTTGACTTTTAAAGCCTTTCACAATTTGGCTGTAGCTTACTTAACTGCATTTACTGCTCACTATTCTCCATTATATGGGCAGTGAGGTGACACAGTGGATAGAGTACTGGGTCTGGATTTAGGAATATTTATCTTCCAGAGTTTGCCTCAATTTCCTTATCTAATGCCTCAAAAAAATACATGGTGATTAAAAGCAATTTGACTTGGTTTTTAAATTTCTACCTTTATGGTGGCCAGGGCAGCTAGGTGGTACAATGGATAGATTGCCAATCATGGAGTCAAGAAGGCTTATCTTCCTGAGTTCAAATCTGGCCTCAAACACTTATTAGCTGAATTGCTGAATTAGCTGAATCTGAGCAAGTTATTTAATCCTATTTACCTCAGTTTCCTTATCTTGTCAAATGAGCTGGAGAAGGAAATGGCAAACCACTCCAATGTCTTTGCCAAGAAAACTCCAAATGGTATCATGAAGAGTTGGACATGACTGAAAAACAACAATAATAACTTTTCGTCATGAACTTATGGTCCAGTCAGGCTGGTCTACTTGTTCTCCATCCATGATATCCCATGTCATTCCCTTTGCACAGTCTGTCTTTCACTCTTGGAAGCCGTTGCCTTCTCAACCCTACCTCCTAGACTCCCTAACTTCCTCTAGAGCTCAACTGAAGTGTCAGCCTCTGCAAAGAGCCTACACTATTCCTCCAGATGCTAGTGCCCCCATATCACCTTTGTACACGCACACACTATTTACTTTTCTGTGTCCATATTATTAACTCCACTAGAAAGTAAGTTCCACGAGGACATTTTAGTCTTTTTATCTCCAGGAACTAGCAGAATGTCTACACTTTGTTGTTGTTGAATTCAGAAAAGAATAAATTCAAAAGGCAACTGCTCTAAACACTTTTAGAACTAAATTCTTTGGTAAGGCTTTCAAATATTTAGATGCCATCAGGGCGCTTCTTTCAAAGAATTATCAATGATAGAACTTTGCATGCTTCTTTGGTTACTAGGAAATTTGTCAAGGGATGGTGAAGGCAGATTGCCAAATTTTCCTTATAATAATCCTGAAAATCTTGGTTTTCTGGATCTTGCTTTTCTGGCAGTAGCATAACAATAGCACACTTTCCCCCACCCCTTCTTCCTGCGTGGCTCTTACACTCTATCCTTTCTCTGTAGACTTTCTTTCCCCCTTAAATGCCTATGCTCCCATGCACACACACAGACATAATTAATACACACAATATGTTTCAGAAATCATCCATTCTGAAAATTTCCATCTTCCCTGAAACCTTTTTGATTGATCCCTTCCTCCCTGTGGCATCAGGGGTGAGCAATAAATCAAATGGGAAGCAGCTAGATGGACACTTCTTAGCAATGTGATCCTGGGCAAGGCACTTAACTTTCATTGCCTAGTACTTGCTGCTCTTCTGCCTTGGAACCAATACTTAGTATTAATTTTAAGTCAGGAGGTAAGGGCTTAAAAAAAAAAAGAAATCAAATATTCCTACACCACACCCCTTCATCTTCATAAAGCATCTGATCTTCTTCCATATTAGTACTATGTGGGACAGCCCAGGTGGCCTAGAGTGACCAAGAGCCTGTGCATGCCTAGCGAGCCAAGACAAGAGTGCTTCCTGCTTAAGTCGTTCATTGTTCTCCTTTCTCCTGCTGGACCTGAAAATCTTCATTAACCACATGTCAGCAGCCTGGATGCTGTCAATTTTTTTTTCAGGCGCTGTTACAGGAGCGCACTGTGAGCACTGTACGGCTCTCACGAATTTCTTCTCTAGAGTTCTGATTGTATCCCTGACTCTTTGGAGTTCTATTCTTTACTCATTGTCTTTCACCTTTCCTTTTCTCATACCCTTCCCCTAACCCTCAGTTTCTAAAATTAGCTACCTTCCCTTGTTTGAAGTAAAATTTGCCTTTAATATTAGGCCTATTGCATTTTAGAATTAGTGGCTGGCTTTTTTCTCAAAGCCTCCCCAAAAGTAGTTATGATGGACCGGAATACCTGGAAAGCTTTTTTTTCTTTATCCTCAATATCACCCCAAATTCTTTCCAGATTCTCAAAAAAAAACCCCTCCAAATAGTTGAATGTTTAGTATTTATGAAGTTGATTTATTTCAGTCAGATCAACTTCATTGTTATTTTTAAAAATTAATTAATTAACAATATTTTTCCATCGTTACATGATTCTTATTCTCTCCCGTCTTTCTACCCCCCTCTCAGAGCTGACAAGCAATTCCATTGGGTTATACATGTATTAGATCAACTTTAAAAGCATTTAATGATGTTTTTGAGCATTTTAAAATACATTGAGGGTCCTCTGTATAATCATTTCCTAAGACATTTTAATTTAAGGAAGGCAGCACTAATAAAAGAAAAATCTATGAAACTGTTCATCAGAAAACTAGGGCTGAAGTCCCATAATGAAGTCTTCCATAAATACATTGTGTGCCCTTAGGCAAGTCCTTTAACCTCTCAAGGCCTGTTTGCTTTTCTATAGAATGAGGTTAATCTAGATCAGAGGTTGGCAACCTTTTTGGTCCTGAGAGTCATAAACACCACATTTTTTAAAAGGTAATTTCGTGAGAGCCGTACAGTGCTCACAGTGTGCACTCCTGTAACAGCGCCTGAAAAAAAAAATTTGACTTTATGGCTCCTGCAGAAAGAGCCTTATCTGGCCCTCAAAAGAGCCTGATATGGCTCGAGAGTCATACATTGCCGACCCCTGCTCTAGATGATCTCTAAGAGCCTTGTTCTCGTTCTAATTCTTTCACTATAATTAGGAACATATACTTACCATCCAAGGTGATTATGGGGGTTTAGAGCTATGTCTTTGCTTCCCTGACAGTACTTTGACCATATCTGTGATTTATTTTATGCTGAGTCCTCGGTTTGGAGCACCGCCCTCAATTATAACATTACTTCTATCCATTCTGCATCATGCCAGTCTACTTTACATTGTGGATTCCCGCAGTGCCCTGTGGCAAAAAGTGAAGAACTGCCTATTTTTGGATAGACGAACAGTGTGCTTAGGAGACTAAAATAAGTAAGCTTTCCTGAACAAAGAGAAGTCCTCTGATTAAAATTTTTTTCATCAGTCAGATGGTTATCAGGGATATAGATGTTAAGGAACGATAAAGCAGGAAAGCCTCGACATTGCATTGCCCCAACAAAGTTGCTTCACAACAAACATGATAAATACATTTTAACCAAATGAAGGTCTTTTGTTCAGTTGTGTCTGCCTCTTTGTGATCTCGTTTGGGGTTTTCTTGGCAAGGATTCTAGAATAGATTGCCATTTCCTTTTCCAGCTCATTTGACAGAAGAGGAAACTGAGGCAAACAGAGTTAAGTGACTTGCCTAGGGTCATACAACTAGGAATTACCTGAGGCCAGATTTGAACTCAGGAAGATGAGTATTCCTGACTTCAGGCCCAGCACTCTCTCCACTGCACCACCAAACTGCCCCAAACTAAAGTCTAAGCCTCTGAAAGCATCATACATTTGTGACATTGTTCCTATGGAAGCAACTAGCTGGGACTATTTGCGGGACAGGCAGTGGGACAGAAAACGGAAGGAAGGTTTGTTTTCATGAGCTGCTGTGTATGACCAGGCTGGACTTTCTAACAAGCCAAGTTACTGTCAAAAGTCTGTTTTGCCTGTTTCAGCTTTTAATCAAATTTTCAAAGGTAGTTCATTAAACATCTGCTCATAGCTCTAAATTAGCTTGTGATAAGAGTATAAGCAGGAAGAACTTAAGTTAATTTAAAAAAGAAGAAATTCCAACAGTGGAATGTAAGCCATCTGGAAAATCTATGCTTCTAGGTGGATTTCAGTCTTATGAAGACTAAATCATAGAAACAATGCATTTGAGGGAGGGAAGGAAGAAAGGAGAGAAAAAGGCAATGCAAGCTCATTTCTAATTCTTCCCTTCATCCTTCTTATAAACTTGAGAAAGAAGTTGGCCTGGCAGTGGTCCAGAGCTGAGCGGCTTCAGTTTAATTATCAAAGTGAAAAGTCCCAGCATGCTGAAATTGGCAGCTGCCTGGGAGTGAGGCTGGAACCGTTCAGATCTGTTAATGGATTTATCATTGGCAATGTACCCCTACTCGCTAATCCACTGTAATCTAAACACTGGCTATAAAGTTATTGAATGCTGGCAGTTTGAGTGCTTCACATGTATCTGATAAGCAATGTATACATTAGGAAAATACCCTGTAAGAATTTAAATTGAGAATACTTTGCTTTTGTATCCCTTCCTTCAGTTAAATAAGAGCAATAACTGACAACAGTGTGGCATTTTACAGACTGCTTTACATACTGTAGCCCATTTAATCCTCAAAATAGACATGTGAAATAGGAAGGATAAACATTAGTATCTACATTTTACAGATGAGGACCCTGAGGCTCAGCAATGTGGTTTTGTGTTTTTTTTTTTTTTGTACTTTGATGGGTGGAATAACAACCACATCACTCAACCTCAGGGTCTGCATCTGTAAAATGGGGATAATAATATTTATACTGCCTATCTCACAGGGTTATTACAAGGATCAGATGAAATTTTTTTTTGCTAGCAATTCATATTTCTATAATTCTTCAAGATGAAATAAGCATTTCATCGATAATAACCCTTGGTGGTAGCTAGTAAGTGACCCTGATCAGGTTATAAGATCCTAAATCTAGAATTGGAAAAGCCCTTAGACCTTATCTAGGCTCTTTTACAGTTGGAGAAATTGAGGCCCAGTGAGGTTATGTGACTTGTCCAAGGGTCCAAATCGGTTTCTAGAAGGCAGCAGAGAAAGGTTTTGAACTTAGTTCTTAGTACTCCATGCTCTTTTCATAGAAAGTGATGCCTCACTAAACGTGGCATCTCTCTGAAGCACAGAATTATACCAATGTCCTTCTAAACTTGTCTCTCTGCCTTAGGATTAATCATTGTTGCCCCCAGAAAGGGAGGCTTTGTGAGTTATGGAGAAGTGGGTCACTTTGACTAAAGATATCCCAAAGGTATCCTCTCTTTCTTAGGGGGACTTGGATTTACATCCAATGTAAAGCAGACCTAGCAGTGTCTGCCCCATTTTGGAGCCGTCTTGGGATAGACCTGGTTTTCCAGAAGCCTCCAACAGAGCAATGATTTTAGGACTCCAGTGGAATTTTAGATCCTTATTGAAGAAGAGAGAGTCACTCTACATTAATTCATTCTGACTCCCCCCCCCCCCCCGGGGAAGTGGCCTCTTCAGGGACATCCTAAGTATCCCCTCTGCTTCAGGATAGAATCAGCATTCCCATAACTCCTCTTAAGGACTTAAGGCTTTTGTAAATAACCCAGGCTCAGGGTGGGTAGGGGGTGGAGGTAGGGGTGGGAGTGGGAGTTACCTGAAAAGGCACCTAATGACCAGTCCCATTTCTCATTTATTAAGCACATCTGTTGATGGCTTTGCGCTTGGGTGCTAAAGAAGATGCAAAGTCCAGTTGAAATGATCCATTTCTTTATGGAGTTCACAGTCTCATAGACCTGCAATGCTCCCAATGACATGACACTGGAAACATGTCAAAATTCCATGCTGCCCATGAATATCACAGAGAAGGAACTCATTTCTAGATGACACAATAATCATCCCTCTGGTTCTCTCTCTTGCTTTCAAACAGTTTATGCCACTTTATGTGTAAACTGTAACTCCTTGTGAATCATCCTAGTTACTAATTACTAAGTAATCAGTAGCCAGTGATTCTTTATCTAAAAATCACCCATTACTCTTCCTAAAGCATGAAATAAGTCTAGTAATGTGACTTGTGGAGCATGGGGAGTTCAGCAGGGATATCGCGGGTTCACTGAAGGGTGGGTAAGGGTAGATAAACAGTTAGTGTTTGTTCTACATGCCCAAGCATATACACACGTGCTCCCAAACATATATGCAGTCAAATCTGGGTTTCGGTATCATATAGGGAATAGTTGTTGGTTTCTCCACTCAGAGTCAGGTGAAAACTACTTATGCCAACCAAACAGGAGTAAGTCAATTCTTATTTTAAAACTGATATAGGAGGAGCAGCTAGGTGACTCAGTGGATAGTCAGACCTAGAGTCAGGAGGTCCTGGGTTCAAATATGACACTTGCTAGCTATATAACCCTGGATAAATCACTTAACCCTCATTGCCCAGCCCTTACTGCTCTTCTGACTTAGAACTGATATTTAGTATTAATCTAAGATAGAAGATAAAGTGTTTTTTAAGTAAAATAAAATAAACTTATGTAAGAGAGCTTAACACTAAAAGGAAAGCTAAAGTGAAGCCTCTTATAAAGGAAAGAGCCCTTTGTTAAGGAAGACATTACCTCTAAGATTCTGTAAATAAGGTTTTATATATACATATAGGCATTATGTATAGATGAGCTTTATTTAAAGCAGACCACACCTATTTTAAGCTATGTAAGAATGATCCAAATGGTGGAAAATTGAAGCTTGCCTTAACTGTAGAAACCTCATTCTTTAGAAAAAAATAATTAAATGGCATCAGAGGCAGTTGCTGCAAAGCCCTTATGTTTATTCCCAGAATCTACCAAGGAGGCTTCCAGATTCCCTTGCTAATGGAACCACTGGGTTTCAGTGATGTTGTGCACTTGGGGGTTTTTTCTGGTTGCTTACTTGAACCTCTTATCTTTTTTTGAGTAGGTTGTTTTGTTCCTTCTGAAAAACTGTTTCCAAGAGGGCTGCATCCATTATCCCAATTTTACCTGGACTCAACAACAGCCTTTTGTAATAGTACCATTGTGCCCTCTACTCTGCTGTGATAGCCAGGATTAAAAAGCAAGAGGAAACTGATCCTCTATCATTTTCCCTGAATCCAAATCATTCATCCTCTTCCTTTCTGACATTTATGCCTGGGGATTTTCTATACATACTCCTGATGCCTTCTGCTTTTGTTAGGTCAACTAGCAACATTTCCACTCTATCCATCTATCCATCCATCCATCCATCCATCCATCCATCCATCCATCCATTCATTCATTCAACAAATATTTTTTGAAGTGCCTGCTGTGAGGATAGCTCTCTAGCTGGGCTTGCCCTGAATTGTAGCTCTCTTATTCACCTTATGTATTCCAAGGTATGAAAAAACTTGTGGTGCATGGAGAGGCTTTTAAATCAAATCTTCTTGGAGATTTTTTTGTTAAAGCAGTTAAGCAGATCTCATCATATCAACCAGTACTGACAGTATATATGTGTCTTAATGTGTAGTATTTGTGTGCAACAAATGTGTGTGCAGCAAATAAATGTTCAGTAAATATGTATAATGTGTATGTGGACACACACACGCACACACACACACACACACATGGATTCCAATTCCATATTCCTCACTTTTGCAAAAAAAGGAGGGAGGTGCCTTTTCTTGTCTCCTCTTTAAGAGAAAAACTTTGTTATTATAATTCTACAGCATTGTGGATTTTGTGGTTTGTCTTTCCACTTTCTTTGTTGAATCTTTATGTATAGTGTTTTCCTCGTTCTGTTTTCTTGATGCCAAATCAGCTCATCTAATTCTTCCCATGCTTCTCTGCATTCTTCGTCTTCATTTTATTCTTGCAGCATAACAATATTCTATTATGATCATATGCCAGTTTTTTTAAACATTTCCCAATCCTGGAGCATTTACTTTGTTTCCAGTTATTTTTTATTTTATATTTTTTTGCTTCTACAAAAAATATGCAGACTTATTTCTGAAATAAAAATGGAATCTTTCCAGGTCTACCTCCCACTTTCTATCAGGGGATTAAAGTCGTGCAGGCTGGGGCATTAGAAGTGAGCACAATACTGCGGCTGGTTCACCTTCCCTCCAGCACTCTCCTTGGCATTCAGATTTCCATGTGGATTTTCAGACATCCCAGGTAGTAGGAAGGCTGATGGTATCTGTTTGAGAGTTTAGAGTTGGAAAACAAATTTGGTTAGCACTAGGAAGAAGAACTGGTTCTAGGGAAACCCCTGAGAATGTGGAAGTTGGTGGGGTGGCTACAGTGATCCTGGTATTTGGTTTTCAGCCTCCTTCCAAGGAATGGTCAAAAGGGGAGGAGTTCTGATGAATTTGTGTTTATTGGGAGTATGTCTAATTTTGCAACTGAGGAAGCTGCATGATGTAATGGGAAAAATGTTGGATTTGGAATCAAGGGAATCCCGCATTTGAATTTTGCTTCTAGCATTGACTTCCTTTGTGTCTATGACTGAATCATTTAACTTCAATTCACTACCTCATTTCTGTAATAGGAATAATAATACCAAATAATACCAAAGGAGCTACCATAAGGTTTTTATGAGACTCAAATGAGATGATGTATATGTACAATTAATTTTTTGTTCTTAAACTCTTACTTTCTGTCTTGGAATCAATACTCAGTATCAGTTCCAAGGCAGATCAGTGGTAAGAGCTAGACAATTGGGGTTAAGTGACTTGCCCAGGGCAGCTAGGAAGTGTGTGAGGTCAGATTTGAACCCAGAACTTTCCATCTCCAGGTCTGGCTCTCAATCCACTGAGCCACTTAGTTGCCCCAATCTGTATAATTCTTAGCAAACCTTCAAATGCTACATAAATATCAGTTGACTATAATTTAATTACCAAGCCCACATATAGCCTATACCTCTCTAGGGAGTATAGGGGAATCAAGCTCAGTTGGATCTTGTCTAGTCCTACCTGTCCAAATGATACTAGCTGAACTTGTTTCTGGTTTTCCCCATTATGGCAAGATGTCAATAGTGTCTAGCATCTAATGATGCCAAGGATACTTATCATTGTTGTACTTGGTTTTGTTTTTTTGGGTGGGGGAGGGCCTATCTTTGAAAGTTTGTTTTTGAATGAATAAATGAAGAAGCATTTATTTATTTTAAATTTTATTTTATTGTCATTCAAAACACACTTCCATATTAATCATTGTTGGACGAGCAAACTCATATATAATGAAAACCCCCAAATAAAAGTATAAATGCACTGATGTGAAAGATGACTCCAACAGTTCTTTCTCTGGAGGTGGATTGCTTTCCCCATTGTAAGTCTTTCAGGATTGTCCCAGATCATTGCATAGCTGAGAAGAGCCAAGTTTTCACAGATAGTCATCATCCAATATTGCTGTTACTGTGTACAATGTTCTTCTGGTTCTGCTTATTTTACTCCGCATCAGTTCCTGCAGATCTTTCCAGCTTTTTCTGAAATCGTCTTGCTTATGATTGAAGAATCATTTATTTAACACTATTTGCCATGCACTATGGAAAGCATTGTAAATATAAAGACAAAAGTGAGATAACCCTTGCTGTGAAGGAATTTATATTCTAATAAGGAAAGACAATAGTATCCAGAGAAAGAAATTCTGTACTGAAGAATCATAGGCATGGTGAGTGGAGCTAGCAGGCAGCCTAGTGATACAACTATTTTGGAAATAATAGTAGTATTGATTTGATGAATGTGCCCAGAGGAGGAGGAAAATGTGTATGGGAAGAGAGAGAGAGACAAAGACAGGGACAGAGAGGGACAGACAGAGACAGACAGAGACAGAGAGAGTAGTTTAGTGTGTGGTAGCAGGGCAGATGGCAATATGGCCTTGGATGGATAGCTGGATGGTATACGTAAAAGGTATAGACTGGAGCTAACTAAAGATAATAGTTTCTACTCAAGTACTAATCAAGACATTTCAGGAGGCAACTAGGTGTCCCAGTGGATAGAAAGCCAGACCTGGAGACTGGAAGTCCTGGGTTCAAATCTTGCCTAAGGCACTTCCTTGCTGGGTGACCCCAGGGCAAGTCATTTAACTCCATGTGACCTAGTCCTCACTGCTCTTCTGTTTTGGAACCGATACACAGTACTGATTCTAAAATGGAAGGTACAGGTTAAAAAAAAAAAGACACCCCAGAGTCAAGAGTTCCAAAATTTCATGGATCCACTGCCCAAAGACAGGATCATGATTTCTGGAGATGCAATCAGATTGCTTAATATATATTTGCAAGATATATATTAAACCTTCATCTTAAATCCATTTGCCCTTAAGCATCTGTCTTCAATAGTGTACCCATTTCAAATAAAAAGTGAGGATGAAAGAAAGTAGCTATGGTAAAATCTTTCTTTACCCTTAAGTAAAAGATTTGATTTTTTCCTCTTCCCAGTAACATTTCAGTTCATAATCTGATGCCAGTGATTCTCTTAATATATTTTCAACTTATGACATTTAAAAAATATTTCAGTAGTATCGTTTCTGGCTCGAAAGGAATTTTGATATTTCTGGTTGTTGATTATTCCAAACAAGCTTTTGGCCAAGTTTTTGTCTTTTTTCCTAGAAACCACCAATCTGGCAAAAGGAACACATACATTCTTTCAGAGAGTGGAATGATTTTTAGTTTTGCAAAGAGATGAAGAGAATTCAGCAGGAGAAATCATAAACTATAGAAATCTTTCTGCTTCAGTAAATAAGAGATCCGATATTATGATAAATATTATTCCTGAAGCCCAGTTCTGAGCATTTTCACAAGCTTTCTCCCATATCTGGCTCCTGGTTTCCCTGGCTTCTTTCTAATCTCAGCTAAAGTTCAGCCTTCTTCATGAAACCTGCCTTTCTTAATCTTCCTTCCTTCTTCTAGAGACTATTACTAATTTGTCCCGGATGTATTTTGTACCTACATAGTTGTTTACAGGTTATCTCTCCCAGTAGACTGTGAGCTCCTTGAGGGCAGGGACTAGTTTTTGCCTTCTGTGTGTCCCCAGCTCTTAGCATAGCACCTGGCCCCCTACAGGCACACACACAGTGCTCCTTGGCTTGACTTGATGTGTTATTGCAAATTTAATTGGAACTTTTCTGATAGTTTCAATAAGGAAATACCTATTATCCATTTTCTCTATGTATTTATTAATTGTATTGAAATATAAGACCATTCATCTGGTCCTGTCTTTTCTTTAAATCTAGCATCTTTGTGAATTTAACAAAAGGGAGGAAAATCTAGGCCAACCTCAACTTGGATGGTAAGGTGGTTTTGTTGGGATTTTTAAAATCTCAGTTTTTGCCATGTTATTTAAAATGTGGGTATGTCTGATAATTTGAAGAAGGATAGACAGGAAGGTGCTTCTATAAGCTGGGCCTGATGAACTGACCCAAGATCCTCAGGTGGTAAATGGATCTAGGCTGAGTGAGACAGTGATGCCTGGGTAGCCACCAAGGTGTGCTGGTAACCCCGAAGGCTTATGGATGATCAACTCAGCTAAGCACCTGACCCCACAAATAGTGCCCAAGCCAAGGTTATTGAGGGAGAAGCTGTATGTATTGTTCAACAGCCCCACTGGTACCTTGACTTGGGGTTAGGTTAAATGATAAAGATTGGTAATGGGCTAGTTATTGATATTGAATGGATAACACTGACTGCGAAGTTGGTAATCCTTTCCCCCTTTGCTGTAGCTATTCACTTGCCCCTTTGGAATGAATGCCAGCCTTTACTTGTATCATGTTTGAAACAGGGTTTAACACTTTGGTTCAAAGGGGTTAGGAATTAGGATCAGGAAGGAGGTGTTGGAAATGACTATGCTACATCTAATGAGAGTTAAAGGTAATCTAAATCAGTGAGCATCAGGTTGATATTTAGTTGGAGATTCTTTCCCCATCATGGACCCTGATCAGACCTTGCCATGGTCTAGACCAAAGGCAAGGAAGGGGTAATGATGATCTTCTTGGCAGCTGTTATGTTATCTCTTGGAACTTCTAATGGCAATAGGTATGGATGCTGGATGTCTATTGGCCTACCCACCCACAACCCCCACTGCTCCCAGAAATTCCCTTCTCCAGGCTGGGACTCAGAATGGCTGAGCCCCTGGGCTTTTATAGAGGTGGTCCCAACTGTCTTTTGCCCTTGGCTCATGCCATCTGGGTAAATTCCAAGTTCTATAACCAATGATCTATCACTCAAGCTGTTCTCCATCTTTGTTCAGAAGTTATATATAACAGCCAACAAATCTTTATAAAACCTGAAGAGGACTTGAGATGTTTTGCTCTACATCAGTGATTCCCAAAGCAGGCATTACGGCCCCCTGGTGGGTACTGCAGCGATCCAGAGGGGCAGTGATGGCCACAAGTGCATTTATCTTTCCTATTCATTGCTATTAAATTTTTTAAAAATTAATTTCCAGGGGGCTAAGTAATATTTTTTCTGGAAAGGGGTGGTAGGCCAAAAAAGTTTGGGAACCACTGCTCTACATATTAAAGAATAGAAATTTCATGTTACCCTTCCTTATTTCATTTGGGAATTTAGGAGTGATAGAGTGCCAGCTTGAAGTCAGAAAGACTTAAGACTTGTTCAAATCCACCCTTAAACACGTACTGGCTGTGTGACTCTAGGCAAGTCACTTAACCCTATTTGCCTCAGTTCCCTCATCTGTAAAATGAGCTAGAGAAAGAAACCGGAAAATCAACTGCCAAGAAAACCCCAAAAATGGGTTCATAAAGAGTCAGACATGACTGAAAATGACTGAATAACAACAACAAAAACAAGAATTTTATCTTATTAAGCATCTACTATATATAAAGCACAGAATGAAAGAAGGAAAGATAAATGATGAATAAGGCATTGCTTCTGCTTTCAAAGACACTCTAGTCACAAAAAGGAGCTTCCATAATTTGTTAGAGCTTAAAGAGATCTTAGGAATTATCTCTTCCAACCCTCTTATTTTACAGAGGAGGAAACAATCTTTGTATTAAAACTTTATTTGCTGCTTAAATTATGTTTTTAGAAATGATTTTTGCTCAAAAAAGTTTGAGGTCACATTAAACAAAATCTTCCTAGAATCCTTGAGAACTTTTAAACTTCAATGACTCCTGTTGTTCATGGGACAGCTACAGACTATTATTTTTTTATTTATGAAACCCTTACCTTCTGTCTTGGAGTCAATATTGTGTATTGGCTCCAAGGCAGAAGAATGGTAAGGTAGGCAATGGGGGTCAAGTGACTTGCCCAGGGTCACACAGCTAGGAAGTGGCTGAGTCCAGATTTGAACCTAGGAACTCTAGTCTCTAGGCCTGGCTTTCAATCCACTGAGCTATTCAGCTACAGACTTTAAATAACACTCTAGTGTAATTTTATCATGGTAGGTCATCTCCATTAAACAATTTTGTACAGTGAATTTTCTTTTCAGATTTTGTGACAAGTAACAACAGCTGTTATTTATAGATTATTTTCATCATTCCTATAATCTAAAATATTGTAGTTTAGAAGTTCAAAAAAATTTAACTCCTTGGGGGGTTTTGTAAATACCTTGTATTGTGTCTAAAAATAGAGTAGTAACCAAGGCACATATTCCCTGTTACTTATGGAGATATGATATTCTAAAAGGATACAGACTGGTTCTAAGACTGAGCAGAAATTAAACTGGTGAGAGAGAATAAGTGAGAGACATAGACAGACAGACTAGCACAGAAACAGAGATGGGGATGGGGAGTGCATATAAAATGCAGCCTGTTGCTTGCCATGTAGATGTTTGCATTTGGGAGGGAAGAAGACAAAAAGATCATCAGTGCAGTTACAGGATGATTTTCCTTCTACCATGGGGCAGAGCAAGCAGTGGGCAGTATACTGGAATGTGTGGATTTTTACAAGCATGCCTATTTGGAATGTTTGGCAGTCACCGAACACCTCCTATGGGTTGTAGGAGTCAGACATAATGGGCTTCATTATCAATGCTCTGCCAGTTACAGTACAAGATTATACTATTGTCTCGTCACTCAAGAAAGAGTTGTTAATTCAGTGAAATCATGACCACTGTAAGGCTTGTCAATATTGAGCTTTCAAGATAGCTACTGGGTTTAGATCAGATTCAGTTCCTCATTGGGCAAAGCTTCAAAAGATCCATGATTTAATTAGTGTGGGTACTTCCCTATCCATGCATTGATTGCAGCCTTTTCATACCATAGTATGAAGTTAGGGCTCCATCTCCCTCTTCCCTTTCGTAAGCATTGACCATGATAACCTTAGAGAAAGGACTATTATTCCAATACAGAATTTAAGGTCAGAGAATGAATTGGAAACATTCATTGGGAAGTTATCAGCACTAGAACAGGGTGGCAAAGTTCTTTGGACAATCTAGAGTCCTGAAATACCACTACAGTGATGGGAGCCCCAGTAAACTGACCCCACCTGGCAATTTCCTGTTGCTGACAATGAGGTGATAATGAGAAATTCCAAATTCTGCCTCAGACACCATACAAAGGAGGATTTTTTTTTAGGACCAATCCTTGACCAACTTCTATCTTGCTGCCCTCTCCTTTGTTTCTATCATGACATTTGGGAGGAAAGGGCCGAGTAGCTCAAGGGCTTGATGAGTTCACACTCTTTTTCTGGATTATTAATCACAAAAGGCTTGGTTTCAACCAAATGAGGCTAACATGGTACTGTTTAAACAGCTGTAGGACAGAAGGAGGAGTAAACTTAAGCTTGGATACATAAACAATCTTTTAAAAAAGCATTGAGGGGAGAGATTTTCTCTTTACCTCATTTGAGCCTGGTGTCTGGTTACAGTTCAGATTTTATTACTGTTCTGGCCTCAGGTAGAAAGAAGAATGTTAATTTTAGGATTATGAGTCTGATGAATGTCAAGGCCTAAATAGTTAGTGAACTGTACTTTTGGAAGAGACAACTCCATTGATGAGATTTTATATTCATTCAGGTATGGAAGTATAGTATTGAGGAGTGAAATCATTGACCATATAGGTTATTTAAGTGAGATTTTCTACTTGAAGGGTCTTGTTCAGTAATTCCAAAACAAAATAATTAATTTTGATTGTCAAGTAGAGAATTCATCCTATCATGATTTTTTTATTATTAGGTTTCTCATGCAGGTCACCAATCCATATCAAGGCAAATAATGAAAACTTAGAGAAAGAGCTAGAAAGCTTCCTGTGCACACACTCAGAGCTATCTACCTGAAAAACCTCATTTGCTTACACTGTGGTGGCCCGGAGTCTAAAATACACAAAAGGTTTGCCCATGCTAAATACAAGGAACCAGTATAGACAGGCAGACAAATAGAGCCCAGCTAGGCAGGCAGGTTTCTGAATTACTTTAAAAGAAAAAAAGAAGAAGAAGAAGAAAAGTAGATTCTGGCTTCTGTGCAAACAGGATGGCAAAGACGGATATCAGCAAATGAAAGAATGTGATACTGTCTGCCATTCAGGTTCCATCTGTATCCCCCAGGAACAAATACTACTGTTTATAGCACTTGAGAGAGGATATAACCTGGTTAATAGCCCTAGGATAAACCTCCTGGAGAGAATGGCATTTCACACTCAACCTTGTTGATAGTCTAGCTAAGATGCTTTTAACTAAAAGGGGAACAGCATGGGGAAAGGAAGAGAAAGGCTTTTCATATCTTCATATTTTAAAATCTGAAGTCCCTGACTAGCAGCCAAGAAGAAGAGAAGGTTCTGGAGAGCTACCCCCAGGAGCTGCCACATCTACTGCCATCACTGTGTTCTTGATTATGAAGTAGCAGAGGGCAAAGCAAGGCATCAGCTGTCTGTTGTTGAATATGGTCATGAATATGACTTATGCCACCGATTAGTGGTCTCAGCTCTTTACCTTCTATGTCTTCCAGAGTCTAGGTTCAAATGTGTGAATGGTCTACTGTAGACCATTTAAAAATGCTTTTTTACTGTTGTTAGATTTTTTTGTATCACTGCCACCTTCCCATAAGCTCTCTCTTAAGAGTAGAATCTTATAACAAAGGATAGTTTAGCAGAATAAATCAATATGTTGACCATATTCAACAGTGTTTGTCTCATTGTTCATCTGTATCCTGCTGCCTCTACCAAGGGGAAGGAGATGTGTTTCGTCTTCAGCCCTCCAAAGTCAAATAGTTGCTGTTTTTATCCCCCTTGTAATTTTTTAGTGATGCTTTCCCCTTTATATTATGGAGGTCATTGGGTGTATTGTTCTCTTAGCTTTGATTCATTTTTCTTTGGATTTCATACAAGTCATCATAAATTTCTCTAAATAATTGTTTCTTTTAGTGCAACACTATCTCATTACATTTATATGACATAATTTGTCTGGCTATTTCCCAGTGGAGAGAAACTCAATTTGTTTTTGCTTTTTGACCCTTTGGTTAGATCAAAGGGTAAGAACAAGTTAGTTACTTTCTTCTTTTGGCTAAATCAATTCTTAGCTCTATAAAAGGTGTATTAGTTTTCACCCAGATGGTGTATCTCTAAATTTGTTCTCATCAATCTACTTTTTTTAAAAAAGCTATTTAGAAAAATACTCATGTCAATTTCCAAATGAATTGCACATGCATAAAATCCTCCTTCGTAACAGGGAAGAATGGCTAAATAAAACAAATTGAATGCTTTGACCCAGTGGTTCCCAAACTTTTTTGCCTACCGCCCCCTTTGCAGAAAAAATATTACTTAGCGCCCCCTGTCACATACTATCATTGCCCCCTTACAGTTATTCACCACCCCCAAATGCACCTGTGGCCATCACTACTCCCCTGGATCACTGCAGCACCCACCAGGGGGCGGTGGCACCCACTTTGGGAATCACTGCTTTGACCGATTCTAGTAACATATGCCTCATTTTGGGGGTTTATCTCATTACAGCTCTTATGTCATGCTTCATCTGCTGTCTCCTGAAACATGATTGGTCAAGGTGTTGATCAAAGTTCCATAGTCTTTCATTATGGTTTTCCTTTACATTATCAATTAGTCTACTTTGTCAGGAATGGACCTTGACTATCATTCTTTGACTGAAGTTTATCATAAATGTCCAAGGTATTCTGTCTGTTGGCTTTGTACCTTAGCTTAGCTCTTAGAATAGAAGGTTCAAAAATTCCTTTTGAAGAATCCACCTACTCCCTTATGTTAACCAATCATAAGCATTTATTAATTACCTACAGTTCCCAAGCATGGTGCTAGGCACTGGGAATACAAAGACAGAGATGAAACAGTTTTTGCTCTTAAAGAGCTTCTGTTGTATGGGACAAGACAGCAAGTACAGTAAGACCTTGTTTTATATGACCAATATGCTCTAAGACCCTTCATGTAAGTTAAAAATTGCTCATGATAGCAAATCCTATTATTTAATAAGCATTTCTTATACAAACATACCTAGATACTTAATGACTTTTCTTAGGCTTATCAAAGCTACCAACATCACTACTCTTATACTTTGGGTCCATAATTAGTAACTAAATAGCATTAATGAAACAGCGTTAATTAAATAGCATTGATGAAATTGCTATGACACATACACAATTTGTTACAAGTGAGAACTCTGGACAAAGACTGATTTGGGAGCTAATGTATGGTGGGCAAAAAACAACATAATGATTCACACTAACATCTCCCCTCACCCCCAACTAATGCTTCTCAGACTGTTATTGGGCAAACAGGAGTGAGACTTTATGCTTCTTAGGAAAATGATGTGGAATTAGAGCATAATTAAAATTTATTCTCCGAATTTACACATCAGGACTCTTCACCAAGTGAACAGGGGTCTTCTTTATTTTGCATGACAGTCACACTGACATATCAGTCTGTGCAAGGTTTTGATAAAAGAATACCATTTAGAAACAACAGCAAAGGATCTTGAGGCATTATGTTATGGTAGTTTGAATTTTGATACAAAAAAGTATTTTTTATCTTTCAATGGGAGGGAAACTCCAGTCAACTAGGTTCTAGTTTTGCCTCTATCATAAACTAGTTTAAAGGACCAAGGAATACTTCTCTTGGCTTCATAGGGTCATAGAATTTTTAAAATTATATTTTAAAATTCAATTTTCTTATTTTCACTTCCAGACAGTTGCTTCTCTCTCCCATGCATTGAGACAGTAAGAAAAACAAAATCCCTTACCACTCTATGTAGTCATGCAAAACAAATTCCTACATGAGCCATGTCTGAAAACAAAAAGAAAGAAAAAAAATATTCTTTAATATGCCCTCTGACTTTGTCAGCTCTTTATCTGGAGGTGGATCTCAATCTTTCATCATGAATCCTTTGGAATCATATTGGTCATTATGTTGATTGGAATTTGAAAGTTGATTATCTTTCAAATATTGTTATTATATAAATTGTTCTCTTGATTCTACTTATTGTACTTTGTATCAGTTAATATGTCTTCTCAGATGTTTCTGAAACCATTTCTTTCAACATTTCTTATAGCATAGTACTCTTCAATCATGTTTATATAATATCACTTGTTCAATCGTTTCCCAATTGATGGTTATCACAAAATACCCAATGCTTTACATGATAGAAAGAGCCACTATCGATATTTTTGCACATGTGGGTCCTTTTTTTTCCTTTCTTTGGTCTCTTTTGGTCTCCTTTCTAGCTATAGACCTTGTAGCAATATCACTGTCAAAGGATATGTATGATTTAATAGCTTTTTGGATACAGTTCCAAATTGCTTTCCAGAATGGTTGAGCCAGTTTACAGCTTTACCAACTGTGCATTAGTGTACCCATTTTCCAGCAGCCGATCCAGCATTATTTGTCTTTTTTTTTCCTTTTTTTTTTTCTTCCAGTTTAGCCAGTCTGATCGGTATGGGGTAGTAGGGACATAGAATTTAGAGCTGAAAGTGATTAGTATTCAGTGGACCCAATTCTCTATTTTTTTCAATTTTTTCTTTCCTTCCTTTCTTTCCTTTCTCCCCTAACCACTCTCTTTCTTTTTTTTTCTTTCTTAGGTTGGATCTCCCTATCTCAACTAAGCTGAAGTGTAGTAGGCTCAATCCCACTAATGATAGTCCTAGTTATAAAGCTCTGAGGCTGGGTCTCCATTTATGGTATAGCTGAGTGGTCCACTGGCCAGAGCACTGGACCTGTAGTCAGGAAGTCCTGAGTTCAAATCCAGCCTCAGGCATTCATTAGCTTTGTGACACTAGCAAGCCATTTAAACTCAATTCCTGTTTCTTAATTGGTAAAATGGGGATAACAGTAGCCGAGGGTTTCTAAGAATAAACTAAGATAATGTTTGTAAAGCAATTTGTAAAACCTTAAAGTGCTTTATAAATTCTAGCTATTTATTATCATTTAGTGCTCTGACCAAGAAATTCACTACTCCTTGTTGTGGCCATCTTCATGAATTGAGGCAATCAACCTTGAACAAATCCTGAGCCCCACAGGATTTCAATACACCTTAATATATCCTGTTTTGCATTTTACATTTCCACACAAATTTATCATCTTCATATTCTCCGAAGTCAATCTAGGCTGATATTATCTACTTTGTTTTTGGAACATATTTTAGTACCTTGAATTCTGTTACATTCTGGATTTCTAAAGACCCCCTCATTAAGATCTCATAGTTATTTTGCTATCTATTAGAAAAAGGCCCAAAGAATTTTTGTTTGTATCAGTATTGCCCACCTGTAAAAGTTGTTAGCTTTGGCATTTAGGAAGGGCCTTTCTAATCTTAGAGAAACCAGAGAAATACAGGTCAAGGAACAGTTTTATAAACCGCACCCCTCCCTATAGAAATAGCCTCAGCAATGCTATGGAAGAGAGAGTAATTTTTAAACTTTAATTAAATAAGTTACATGTAAAAACAATTTTTCATAATTGTTTTATGACATTTTAGGATTCAGATTTCCTCTGTCTCTGCCTTCTCCCCCTCCCCAAAGTGGTAAATAGTCTGATGTAGATTATACCAATGTTTTCATGCAGTATATATTTCCATATTGCTCTTGCAGTGACAGAAGACATATCACACATATAATAAAAAATGCATGAATGAAATAAAGTGGAAGATGGCATGCTTAGATCTGTAGTCAGACTCCTGTTTCCTTCTTTCGCCATGAATAGCATTTTGCATTATAGGTCCCTTATAGAAACCTTGGGATCTTTCTTTGCTAATAATTAGTTTAGCCTTCTATAGATGAACATTGTATATTTTTATTACTGTATACATTGCTCTCCTGGTTCTGCTCACTTCACTTTATATCAGTTCGTACAAGTCTTTTCAGATTTTTCTGAACTTATTCTGTTTGCCATTTCTTATGGCAGAGAGCAAGTGTTTTCTACTCACCTCTTTTAATTTAGTGCCCTCTGTTTTTTCTTCGACTAACCCTTTGAAACCTCTCAAGTCCTGTAAGTGATCTACTATGTTGGCTTATTTGGCGAGGGTAGGGCTGGAAAGGAACACATTAAATCAAAGGGGAAATTAAGTAAACTTCGCATTGGGCATGGGATTTAAAAACTTCCTTTCTTCAAATTGCATTCTTGAATGTAAACTAAAAATCTATCTTCTATTGGTAGAGTGGAATGAGCACTGGATTTGGAATCTAAAGATCTGGGTTCAAAATGCAGCTTTGCTTAGACACATTGCTCTTTAAATCAGTTTCCTCCCTGGTGAAATGAGAAGCTGGAGTTAAATAGCCTCTAAGGTGCCTTATGGCTCTCTGATTCTGTGACCTCTATAAATGCATTAAAGAATTACTTTTCCAGACTTCTAGCCTTTCCTCTGTTTCCAATTTGAAAAGTAACTCAAATTTAATCATCAGGGAATTACCTATATGTCCAAAGTAATTGTTACACTGAATTTGTACTTCAGTGGGTGGATTCATGGAGTATAAATGTGATAAGGAAAACACAAGTCATTAAGTTGAATGTTCTTTAAACCATTTATCAGCCCATTTTACTAGCTTGTGTTTAGTAGATAATAGTACTTGCAGGCTAGATTAGCAATCTAGTAAATAGCAAAAAGCTCTGAATTCTCAGCCACATTTGTGTGTGTATGTGTGCGTGCGTGTGCATGAAATAAATATCCTGAGATATATAAGGATACAGTATTCTTTGTGCCAAGAAGGCCATTGACATAGTTCTTTGTGTTCTGCCATTCTTCTTCTCCCATGGGTGTTTTGAGTGGTATTCTGGGAATTGGTAAATAGTGGAATTAAATCATAAATATAGCTGATATAAATTAAAACTTAGAAGGGACTATTCCAAGGGACCTTTAATCTGTTGTCTTAAATTTATATGCTGACTCTTTCTGAACCCTAAAATAGGAATGGAAGTGATTAATTTTTAAAAATTTCTTTGTCCAAAAATATGTTTTAGTCTGCAATTTTTAACAACTTCCTTAGCTCTTATCATTTTTGCACATGTTGCCTTGCTTCTGTATGCTCATCTCTAATATAACACAAATATAGCTCCTGCTTGCCTGCATTCCTCCTTTTGCCACTGCCTTCCATAGCCTTAACTAAGAGAAGAGTCTGCAGAATCATGGTGAGTTGCTGTAATCCCATTTGTAGGGGCAAACTTATTAGCTAGCATTTAATGCTTTAGGCAAATCACTTTACAAATATTATCCCATTTAATCCTGACAACAACTTGAGAGTTAGGTGCTATTATTATCCCCATTAAAGACACTGAGTCTGATAGAAGTTAAGTGACTTTTCTGGGGTCTGACAGCTAGTAACTATCAGGTGTGAATTCTGGTTTTCCTGATTCCAGGTCCAGTACTCTATCCATTGACCATCACTATCTTGTCTTTTTAAATAGATTTACTTGGTTTGTTTATCTCATTCAGAACTATGATCTTCCTATAGTAGGGGATTTTCAGAATGGAAATCTCTTCCTACCATTGCAGCCAGAGAACTGTTCTATAATGTACATTCTTCAAAGGGTTGCACTGGATACTGAGAGGATAAGAAATTTGCCCATAATTACAGAGCTTGTGTCTGTTAGAAATGGGACTTGAACACTCCAATCCAGTTTTCCATCCATTCATCAGGCTCCCTCTCAGTAAGTGTTTTATTCCCCAAGAGAATAAACAAGGAGTGAGAACCCCTTTTTTGTTTGTTTTCCAGCAAGGCATCCCTCTGTAGCAGGGACAGGAAGTCCAAAATTACTTCCCATTTGCATCGTATGCACTCCTGGAAGACAGGCCTTATTTAGGTCTTTCATTGGGTCTTCGATGCTTAGCACAGTCTATATAGTACATATTAAGCAATTGATAAATCCTTATTGACTGACTTGTATGATACTCAGGCTATAAAATAACTTATATTTTTGCTATCATTATATAGTAGGCAACCTGGTATAGTGCAAAGAGTACTTCTCTGGAGTCAAAAGACCTGTGATCAAATCCCATTTCTCATGTTTGGTGCAAGCCACATTACCTCTCTAGGACTCATTTCCCAAATGAGAGGGTAAGACTAGATGGCTTCTGAGATCACTTCTAGATTTCTGATCCCATGATCTCTTCCTTTTCCAATTTGCTATTTTTATCATGTACGGGCTGATAAAATCAAGACACTAAATTTGCTCAAATTATGTGCAAAATAAGAGTAAAACAATTGTAAGTGAGTGTGTATCTTATGAAATGCATGAACATTATGTGTAGGGATTTGATCTGGGTAATAGGAGAAAGGGTAGAATCATATTATTATGGGGCAACTAAGATAAATGAATTGAGAGCCAGGCCTAAAGATGACAGGTCCTGGATTCAAATGTGGCCTCAGACATTTCTTAGCTGTGTGACCCTAGGCAAGTCATTTAACCCCCATTGCCTAGCTCTTACTGTTTTTTAGCCTTGATTTTGAAGGTGGAAGGTAAAGGATTAAAAAAAAAAGGAATCAGATTGTTAGTTGGCCTCAAATGTTAAGGTGAAGATTTAGGATATATGACTAGGCAATAGAGAGCCATTACAAATTCTTGAACAAAGGAGTTATGTGACATGTATTGTCTAAAAAAAGATTAATTGGTGGAATGGGTCAATGGTCAATGGATTAGATGGGGAGGTGGAGTGGAAAATGGAGTCAGGGAGTCTGGTTAGAAAGTCAAGAGTCCAGGTGTGAGGTTATGAGGACTTATGCAATAAAGTGGAAATATGGGAAGGCAGGGGAATATAGGAGATCACAGCTTTCCTCTGGTCCTGCCTCTTCTCCAACAACCTGATAAGTTAGGTACTATTTGAAAGGATGAGGAAACTGAGGCTCCAATAAGGGGTTTGTCCAGGTTCACAGAACTAGTTGTCTCAGAAGCAGGATTCAAACCCAAGTTCTTCTGCTTCTAAGACCAGTGCTCTTTCTGCTACACCATGATGGTAGGAAGCACCACATTTCTAAATGCTCACTCTTTTTATTGCCACTAGCAATAACTACCATGTCCTTAGCTTCTTGTGACAGTGTGAAGAAGGATTAGAATCGCTAGGCACTTTTTTGCCCTTCTCCCCTCTCTCACACTCCAGAGTGGCAGCATGGAGCCTTAAGTTCTGGAATAATCCGCTGGCTAAGGATAGTAGGATTCATTCCATGGAAACATGCCCACACAGCTGCCTGAAGAGACAATGGATGTGACGGTGAAGGTCATGCTAGCAACAACTATTCTAATAGCCTTTTAGAAATCTATCCAGCAACAAAACCTTACTATTCTAGGCAAATGTTTCTGGTGTCATTTACTATTCCCATGGTAGCATTGACTCAGAAGCTCCATTATCACAGCTGTATGTAAAAGCAACTTATTTTAATACTGGTCTGATGCATGGCAAAAGTCATGGGAGTAGATTTAAATAGAGGTTGTTGGATATTCAGTATGGCCATTTTCAAATACAGGCTGTACTCCTTAAAGGGGATCTCTTTGAAGGGGAAAAGTAGATAGGTCTACACTGAAACATAGAGAAACTCAGTTTTTAAAAGGAATCCTAATTTAAATATCATTAGCTTTGTGACGTTGGGTTATTCAATTAATCTGTCTGGGTCTAAATTTGCTACTCTATAAAATAAGGAGGTTGGTATGGACTGTATTTCTGATCTCTTCTAGCTCTTAAATTCTATCCCAAATCCTTGCCCATGTTGGGTGCCCATGTTCTGATCTATCTATCTATCTATCTATCTATCTATCTATCTATCTATCTATCTATCTATCTATCTATCTATCTATTATCTTTCAGTCTGTCTGTCTATGTATGTATCTATCTATCACCTCTATCTATCTACCTATCTATCATCTATCTACCTATCTATCATCTATCTATCTATCTATCTATCTATGTCTGTCTTTCTATCATCTATCCATCTTTCTGTCTCTCTGTCTGTCTCTCTCTACCTGTCTGTTTATCCATCCATCCATCTGTCTGTCTATACAACATATTTTGCTTAAAGCAAGCTATATTTGCACTCTGGTCTGCTAAACCTTTGGATTTATTGACAGAAATAGACATTGAAAATTTGCTCCTTGTTCCTATATATCAATGATTCCCAAAGTGGGCACTACCACCCCCTGGTGGGTGCTGCAGCCATCCAGAGAGATGATGATGGCCACAGGTGCATTTATCTTTCCTATTAATTGCTATTAAAATTTAAAAAATTAATTTCCAGGGGGCTAAGTAATATTTTTTCTGGAAAGGGAGGGGTAGGCCAAAAAAGTTTGGGAACCACTGCTATATATGATACTTTGCCCCTTTTAGAGATTCTCCTTTTTTACTCAAAAGCAACAGATACTTAAGAGTTCAACAACAGAGCTGATCCCAGACAAGGCACTAATGGTACCTTTGCCTGTGTACCTAGGTTCATGAATTTATAGCATCAAGGGACAGTAGAGGTGGCTTAGTTTTGATCAGAAGAAAGTAGTATACCTAGATGGCATGGACTTTAATAGGCAGTTAGATGGTACAGGGGATAAGATTACCAGGCCTGGAGTCAGAAAGACTCATCTTTTTCCTGAGTTCAAATATGGCCTCAGGTACTTACTAGCTGTATGACCCTGGTCAAGTCATTTAATCTTGCTTCCTCAGTTTCCTCATTGGTATGTGAGTTGGAGAAGAAAATGGTAAAGCACTCCAGTATCAAGAAAATCACAAATAGTTGGACACATCTGAAACAACTCACAACAACAAATACTTTAAATTAAGATAAACAGCAATAGTGCTAGGTTAATGGTCCAGGAGTACCATTGACTCAATCTTCATCTGTACCACTGGCACAAGAAGAAGAGGAAAAAAGTCAGGCCTTCTTGGAAGAATTATAGAATTTAGAGTTAGAAGAGACCTTAGATATCATTTAGACCGGGTTATTTAACATTTGTGCTGGTCTTTTAAAAATGTCTTTTTATAACTATTTCAAAATAGCTGATTTCTTTTGTATTTTTTTACTTTGTGCACTTAGAAACTTTATTTTGCAAAGGAGTCTACAGGCTTTTCTAGATTGCTAAAGAGAGTCCAATTTAAAAAAAAATTAAGAACTCTTGTTTAAGTCCAGCCTCATCATTTTACAGATAAGGAAAGTAAGGCCCTAAGAAATGTGACGACCCCAAACTTATGTAACTAGTAAGCAAAAGCAGAGAGGGCTCAAAACCAGGTCCTCTGACTATACATTAAGTGCCCTTTCCTACCCCATACTGCCTCCCATGAACCACATTGCTCTGATGTTCCTTCCAGACTGGTAAGAGGATTGTCTCCCTCCTCTTTTGCCTTCCTTAGCCCCCCCCCACCCCAACCAAATCCTAGCTATCTCTTCCCTCGCTGGTCTGGTTCACTGGTCTTCCTGCAAAGCAGACTAAGTTCAGGCTGGGCACCAGATGTTCTGAGAAGGAAATCAAATCACAATTCTGTTTTCTATTTCATCTATGACAAACTAAATTGAGATTGAGCTTGTTTAAAAGCAATTATCCTTGTCAGAGGAACAGAATATTAATTTTCTCTAGGAGACAGCTTCAACAAACATTCCCAGAAGCTTCAAGGCAAACAGAGGCATAAACAAGTCACAGCTGCTATTGGAAGTCAACGCCACAGTTTGCCTAGCCCATTGGAAAGTTTCTCTTCCCTTCACAACCCCCCACCCCCGAAAAACTGAGGTATAGTAGACAGTGTGGTAAGAGATCTCTTTGCAGCAGAATATATATTTTCAGGGCACTTGGAAAACTCAGGATGTCATCCATTCTGAAAACATTATGTCCCCACTTTGTGCAAGGCACTGTGCTAGACATTGGGAGAAGTTCTAAGTTTAGATAAAAATTCAATTTTTATTAATGTACGATGATCAACTTGTGGATGTCTTAACTGTTATCTGCAATGCAAAAACTCATTGTAACTTCAAGAGACTTATGATGAAAAAGGCTGTCCACTGCCAAAGAAGAAACTGATGGAGTCTGAATGCAGAGTGAAGCATTACTCTTCATGATTTTTTTCTTGCATAAGTGACATATGCTTTCTTTCATAACATGACAAACAAGGAAATATATTATGCATGATAGCATAAGTATAACCTATGTCATATTACCTGCTGTCTCATGGAGGGGAAAGGAGAGAACATGAGTAGCAAAATGTCAGAAAATAATTATTAAAAATTACATCAATATTTAATCTGGAAAGAAAATGTAATGAAATTTTAATTCAATTTTGATCATCCTCATCATCATCTACTGGCACCTTATCTATCATAATTTAAAGTTTACAAAGTGATTTTCGCACATTTTCCCTTCTACAGAGCAGCCATGGAGATTTTCCTAAAGCCTCAATCTAATGATGTTACCTTCCTACTGGTTTATTCAATTTGAGGTTCAGAGGGTAAGGTGATTTTTCTACTGGACACATGGCTAGTAATTGTTGTGGAATTTAGTCCAGTATTAGGAAAAGCCACAACAAATAAACTCTACTCCTTATTGCCTCTAGAACAAATACAAACTTTTCTATTTAGAATTTAAAGCCACAACTTGAATTCAACTTACTATTCAAGAATTATTGTTTATGACTTCCCATGCTATTATCCATACAAACTGGCTTTCTTTTTTAAATTTTATTAAAAATTTTTTTTAATTTTAATAACAAACTTCCACATAAGTTTTCTGAAGCGATATGATCCAAATTGCCTCCCTCCTACTCTTCCCTCCCCTCTCCCAGAGCTGGGAAGAAATTCAGTCTGGATTATACTTGTATTATAATTCAAAACATATTTCCATATTGTTCATTTTTATAGGTGAATAATCTTATAAAATCAAAACCCCAAAACATATACCCAAATAAACAAATGATAATCACATGCTTTCATCTGCATTCCTACTCCAACAGTTCTTTCTCTGGAGGTGGATAGCATTCTTTTCATAAGTCCCTCAGAATTGTTCTGGATCATTGTATTGCTGATAGTAGTAAAGTCTATCACATTGGATTGTTCCACAATATTGCTGTTAACTGTGTACAATATTTTCCTGATTCTGCTTATTTCGCTCTGCCCCAGTCCATGTAGGTCTTTCCAGCTCTTTCTGAAATCATCCTATGTATCATTTCTTACAGCACAATAGTATTCCATCACCATCATGTATTAAAATTTGTTCAGTTGTTCTCCATTTGAGGCACATCCCTTTAGTTTTTAATTCTTTGTCACCACAGAGAGCAGCTATAAATATTTTTGTACAAACAGGTCCTTTCCCATTTTTTTAATCTCTTTGGCATACTGACCCAGTATTGGTATGCATGCATGCTTTTATAGCCCTTTGAGCAGAATCCCAAATTGGCCTCCAGAATGGTTGGATCAATTCACAACTCCACCAGCAATGCATTAGTGTCCTAATTTTGCCCAAACTGGCTTTCTTAATCTTTCTCTCACAATATATTCCATCTCCTATCTCTGTGTCTTTGTGCGAGCTATCTTCTTTTCCCGGAGTGTACTTCCTTCTCATCTCTGCTTCTTCAACTCTCTAGTGTCCTTCAGAGTGGAGTTTAAGCACCACCATTTCCTGTTCATTGGAGTTCTTCCATCACCTTAAAATTTTTTTTTCCTGGTATTTTGGGTTTACTTGGGCATATGTACACACACACCTATAGCTGGGGGTAGGTAGAGATGAATCTTCCTGACTCTAGCCCTAGTACTCCATCCCCTGCTTGTCGACTAATATGTTTTTTCGTTTGATCTTTATTATAACCCAGCAAAGGAGAAATTGGAAATAGAACTGGCTCTAGAATCAGAGGGTTTAGCTTTCAGTCTGTGACAATTCATGTGTGATCTTAGGCAAGAAGGGAAGTAGGGCTTTTTGTTTCTTCAGCTAGAAAATAAGGGAGTTGAATTAAATGGCCTTGGAGATCCCTCTCATCTCTAGATCTCTTATACTCTGAATGGTACCATGAGTTATTTATATCTCTATTTTATTTTATTTTAATTTTTAAAATTTTCTTTTTGTATTTCTATTTTATAGAAGTACTGAGGTTCGGGAAGTTAAGTGACTTTTCTATTGAACAGATAAGTAGTAAATATTGTGGAACTTAGTGAAGTAGGGGGAATAAGGCATAAATACAGATAATTATGTGAGAAACAATTATCATATAAGTGCACTAAAGAATTGAAAAATAAAGAGCGTTTTTATGAAATCTTAGAGGAAGGTCACCTATAATAATGATGCCTCACATTTATATTGGTGCTTTTTGCTTCTTGTTTGTCATTTCACTTGATTCTTGCACTGACCTGGTAAAGTTGGCAAGGGAAGCTTTATAATACCTGCTTAACAGAAGCAAAAACTGAGGCACAGACTGAGTGACTTATCCAAGTTCTAGTCACTCTGAAAAGACCACTTTTGACTAGTGGTGTCAAACTCAAGTAGAAATGAAAGCCACTAATCCATACATAAGGATCCGTGGCTGTCGTGTATATTGACTAAGTTTTATATTATTTTAATATTAATATTAATTAATGACAATTAATATTAATATTATTTTTGTTTTAATCTATTCTTATTTATTTTGTTAAATATTTCCTAATTATATTATAATCTAGTGTTGCAGGCCACATGCAGGCCAGAGACCATGCATTTGACACCTCTTCTTGAAATAATAGATGAGCTCTTAGAAGCTTGTACTTGAATTAAATTTTAGTCAGTTAAATTGCTTGAATGTACTAGCACTCATACAGGAAGTTTAATGTTTTGCAAAGTCAAGAATACCTTGGAAAATACATGATAACTCTTCCCTTACATATTTTATAACTCAAGATTTTCATATATTCAGTTTTTAAAATTGAGCAGTTCCTAAATTGTAATGATAGCTGATTTGAATGATAAAATATTTGTGGAAAGGCGATTAACAGAGCCTTCACCTTTGGCATTCAAGGAGGTTTTGTGGTTGCAGCATATAAAATTCTGACTCTAGATTTCACTCCAGGGGAAATCATGGGTGGGACATCTTGACATACTGGTGCGATTTGATGGGGTTCATTGTGGTGTGGTTCTTTTTTGAACTGAGACACACACACAGGCATATTCATATGAATATTGGTGGGAGCATCTCCATATTGCAGGGCTCAGGGTCTGTGCTGTAAGAATGAAAAATGATAAAAGCTGGTATAATAATATATATTAGTATTTTAATTAAAGCCATGTTGATAGATAAAATCATTAGACCACGCGCTTGTAAGCATTCAAAACTGCCGCCTCCATACTGCCTCCTAGCCAAGCCCTACTCGCCAAAAAAGAGACCACTCCCTCCTAACCCACGAGATTTAAGCGCTCCCCTGCGTCAAGACGTCGGAAACGGAAACCAGTTGGACCATGTTGGATCACGGGAAATGTAGTTTTATACATTTCCCAAATCCACTTGTTACAGTGCCATGGGGCAAGGTTATTGGCAAAACAATGCTAAGATAATATGCTTGGCTGGTTGTTTCAATAATAAGGTACCGTGTTCAAATATCCAACATAGAGTTGTCTGATATCGATTCCTTGATGTTTAAGAATCATGCAAAAAAAAAAAAAAGGCTCTAGTAAAGCACGGAAGCCTTAATCTCAGAGCACAAGGGTCTGCGAGTTCTTAAAGGAATTCTGTTTTTCTTAACCTTTTGAAAGACTGAATCCAAACCAATTGGGGAATTACTCCTCAACTCTTGTGTTTACTATTTGTTTTAAAGACATTTAGATTTCATGTTTTCATTTTCTCATACTACTGTGCACTTACCCCAAGGCCTTGGGACATAAGTTGCCTATGTCAATTATAATAGCATTCCCAAAATAAAAAATAACCATTCTTATCTACCATCATCTCTATTAGACCAATATTTCTTTGTTCCTATGTTCCCCTGTTTTTATTTCCCCCCCAATCTTTCTTTCCTTTTCCTTCTTCCTAACTAATTTTATTGCTAAAGCTTAGCACTAAAACTCTTAAAAAGAATATTGAAGAGAACATTATGAGTGCATAACCCCCCAGGATTCCAGGATTTCTGTGTTTACTCTTTTCAAATAACGAGCACTCATTTTATTTCCTTTTCTCTTCCCTGTCCCCATTGATAAAAAAAGAAAAACAAAACTCTTATGTCAAATATGCATTGTCAGGCTACGTTCATTCTGAATAGATTGCTCCCTCTTTACAAATCTGGGATTACTGGGCTAAAGGAGAGAGATGGGAAGATATTTTTTTTTTCTGTAGAACAGTCTACAAATCAGGTGATCAACTAGAATGATTTTTGCTCATGTTTTATGGAGAATAAGGGACCCTGACCTGGTATTTGAAGTAGGTAATCACCATCTTTGAGCTTTTCTAGGAGTTTATGTATTCCCCCGGATTCTGCTATATCTCTCTTCTAAGGTCATTCTATTCCGCCACTGACTTCTTCCTTAGGCAAAAGGACCTTCCTTTTATCTGAGCCTGGAAGTTGGGCCAGTAATCTAGTCAGCAGTGATTTTTTAAAAAATGTCATACATGACCCTGTTTTCCTTTTCCCTAAAAATAAATTTCCTTTAGGAAAAATCAGCTGAGGGAACACATATTTAAAATTTAGTTTCTCATTTTTTGATCCTCTGGATTTTCTTAATACAGTGCTTTCTAGTCTTATATTTCTTTTCCAACAAAAATATATCTTGTGGTATTTCCTCAGGAAATGTCAACTCTAAAAATAGCATTTTAAAATTATATTGTAATTTTGGGAGAGCAGCATTCCCTCCTTACAGGGGAAAAAGAAACCCAACCTACTGCAACAAATTGCTATGGGAAGATTTATTTGACCTTCATGAACTATGCCTCCTGTCTACTTCACCAATAATGTTATTTTTGAGAGGGAAAAATGAGCCACTACTGCAACCAAAATTCATCTGCTATCCATAAAATTGTTTCTCTGCCCTACCTAAGAGCTAGGTTATTCTTCCTGAGCAACATTAAGAAAGAAGCCACTAAAAAGCAATCCTTAAATCCTAGAATTTTCTATCTCCCCCAAATTTTAATGATCATCTAATCTAACCTCCACATCTTAGAGATGAATAAACTGAGTACAATATAGTAATTTTTGGGCTGCTAGGTGGCACTATAGAGCATAGAGTGCTGGGCCTAGAGTTAGGAAGAATCACCTTTGTCAGTTCAAATCTGGCCTTAGACACTTACCAATTATATGACTCTGGCTGAGTCATTTAACTGTTTGCCTTAGTTTCTTCATCAATAAAATGAGCTGAAGAAGGAAATGACAAACCAGTCTAGTATTTTTGCCAAGAAAGCTCCAACTGGGGTCATGAAGAGTCAAACAATTGGAAAATGACTAAACAACAAAATATAGTAATTTGACAGAAGTTGCACAGCTTGTTAGTGGCAGAACCAGGGCTAAATTCCAGAGTACAAAGATCGCAGAGTCTTTCCACTAAACCACGCTGCCTCCTCTCGAAATAGTCTATTCTGGTGGATGGAGAATTGGCCTTGGAGTCAGGAGAATTGGGTTGAGTCCCACCTCTGCCACATATTAGTTGTGTGAACCCAGATAAATCATTTAACTTCTCAGTGCCTCAGCCAGTAAGTTGCAGAACCAGTTATATAAATATTTTTGTACATACAAGTATGCTATGGCAGAGGGAGCTTTTTCTTTATCAAAGAAATCACAGGTCCAATGTTTCCCTGCCCCTTCCAAAAAAAAAAAAAGTAGTTTAATAAGCATTGAATGAATGAATGAAATATATCTAAAATAAACTTATTTGACCTCATCCACAACAGAGTAATTCGTAGAGACGTAGGAAGGAGCTAGATGGTTATACATGGAAATATATACAGTGTATGGATGCATAGACAATTTCTTCACTCCTCTGTTTGAGTGTCATATAATTTTTTGAAAAATCTCAATAATGTTTTATTTTTCCAATTTCATGTAAAAACAATTTTAACATTCATTTTTCAAAACTTTGAGTTTCTAATTTCTCTCTCCAAATAAATGTTTAATGAACAAATTTGATCTAATGAAATCTTTGTTAAACTTTGTTAGAAAGGCAATGTGTGCTTTGTAAAGGTTTCCACGAACATTAAACTTTTCTTTGGCATTTAAAACCCTATATCTCAGAGAGAAGAGTCTTTCCAAGATGCCCTTTTTGGTGCTGACAACTTATTTTGAATATAACAGAGTAATGAATCTAGGGAAAATCCATTTTAATATGATTTAGTATTATAAAATCTGTCAGCAGGATAAAAGCCAACAGTGTTCAGATAAAAAGGGAGGCTCCTCCAATGGCAGCATTTTTTAGGGTTCTTTGTGCCTTTTGAAAGGTATATATTTGAGGGTCCCTGATCACTGTTCTTTTTATTTCACAGGATTCTGAATCCCTTGACACCTACATTCAGAACACACTCTCTGCACTGTATCCCCCTTTTGAGGCAACAGCTGCCACTGTCCTGTGGCAGCTTTTCACTATTGTTGAAAAGCTGTATGGAGGAGATGGCCTTCGCTGCCTGATTGATTTCCTCGTTCCTGCCAAGAGGATCTTGCAGTGCATTCAACAAGAAACTTGCGTAAGCCTAACTCCTTTGGCCAAAACAGAGGCTTTCTATGTCCCTGACTGGGAGAGAAGAGATAAGGCAGAATATAATCTCTTAACTGGAGAACTTTTTGAGCCAAGAAAAGCGAATTTGGGATAAGGGAAGAGTACAAATGTTAGGCATCCAGTGATAGTGACAATAGACAGTCTCTAACCTTTTAAAACTGGGCCAGAAATAAGAGTTGACACATAATGCTTAAACTGCTTCCTAAATGTTGCTAAGGAAAGCCATAGAGGATGTGAAAAAAGAGAATGTTTCTCTAAAGAAACATCCCCAGGCAGACAGGAAGAGAACCAGTTCTCAAAGCTGTGTCCTACATCTAGGATGGAGTGACTTCTGCACCCAGGGTGGTGGCTCTGGGATTGTTTGTTTATTGCTAGTTATTTATCTTTCAGACTTGGAGAGTGTAGCCCCAGTGGACTGCTGAGCAATCTTAGCATAAGGCATCTCTACCTCTAACTGGCTAGCCCATTTTCTTGAGTAACTAATCCATGATTCCATATAT
>NC_058130.1:422937207-423154588 GCF_016433145.1 Gracilinanus agilis
ATATATATTAAATTGGTAAATATTTAATTAATAAAATATTTTAATGATAAATATAATATAGAAATAAAATATAAATATGTGAAATATAAAAATTAAATATTTAAATAATAAAATAAACAGAATGTGGAATATTGAGTATATTATATATTAGATAAAAATATAAATATATATTTAAAACCTAATATGTATTATTATTTAACAAATGGTTAATAAAATGTTTATCTACCACCACCATATACCTATTTCTGCAATAGTACAGTAAATATTTTGGAGAGTACTGATAAGGAGTGATGTGCGTGGAGTTCTCTTCCCAGCACATGTCTTCTGCCAGTTCCCCTTTTCCTCTGTCATCCATCTCTTCTTGCTAGCCCTCTCTTTACACAGTAGAAATATTTTAAACCATTGTTCTTGCTCTCTCATTCTCTGTTTCATCACTGAATAGAATTTCAATATTTTAGAAGTATTGGGTCTAAACTTCTGCCTTGAGTTAGGGGCAACGTGGTCTAATTGAAAGAATCCTATAAAACATTTTAGTCTGTCCATTGCTACTAGGGCAATTGAGCTGGCACAGTGGATAGAGTACCAGGTTTGGAGTAAAAAACATTCATTTTTCTGTGTTCAAATCTGATCTTAGATACTTACTAGCTGTATGACCCTAAGCAAGTTACTTAACACTGTTTGCCTCAGTTTCTTCATTTGTACAATGAGTTAGAGAAGGAAACAACAAAATCATTCTAGTATCTTTGCCAAGAAAACATCAAATGGGTTCACAAGAAATCAGATACAACTGAAAAAGACTGACTCACAGTGTTAATGCAAAGATCAAATAAGATAATAAATGCAAAACTTTCTGTAAACTACATCATTAAATTAATGTTAATGATTATTGTTTTTCTTTTTTTTAATTTAGGAAAGCTTTGTTAGAGGAGAGTAGTCCCCTAAGGGGAAAAGGTCTTGGGGACAGTAAGGGAAATGAACACACCAATTAAACGTTCTCTAATGAAGAAGGGTCTCAGGCTCAATAGGAAACAGAGCTTAGACTTGACTACTTCAAAGTTTCCTTTCAGCTCTTGATTCCTATGTTTCTATGAATATTTTCTAATTTTCAAAATTCTTATTGAATACTGGACATTAGGCACCTATTCTTGTTAAAGTTTGAATTAACTCAATGGCTTCATTTATTGTTATTTTTCAGTCTTACATGTCCGACTGTTCATGACTCCATTTGGGATTTTCTTGACAGAAATTTATGGAATAGCTTGCCATCTTCTTCTACAGCTCATTTTTAACTGAGGTTAACAGGGTTAAGTGACTTACCCAGGGTCCCACAGCTACAAAGTATCTAAATCTGGATTTGAATTCGGGTCTTCCTGACTGTCCCACTTAGCTGGTTAAATAGCCCATGATAAGCAAAAATTATTGATAGCACACATTGTAAATGAAACAATATTTGCTTTGTGGACTCCTTAGAACTATTTGAAAAAAATAAATTTAAATAACAAAATAAAAGAATGACTTGAAATTAGATTTCATGTTTGAACAGATGATTCCCACATGTCTAAGGATATTGGTGTTAGAAGGTGAAAGCTTTCTTCTCTTAAATTTTTAAACATTGCACTTCTTGCCTGGTATTTATTTGCTAATTAATTGCTCTTTCTTTCTTGCTAAACAAAGGTGAATCATAGTTGAGCCCTTAGTCAACTGATTACACATTTTGAAATACAGAAGTTCAAATATGTGAAATTTTAATGTTTTTTTTCTCAAGCTCTAGTCTATATTATGTAAATGAGTCCATAGCACTGATTTACAGATCAATTTATATTCAGGCCCAGCATAGTTCTTTTTTGTTATTCTAATTCACCTGATCCTCTCTGTGCTGACAGATAAAAGTACATGAGACAGAAGGAGGTGACAGGGGGGTTATCATGACCTCAGAAGATCTGGGTGAAACCAATGTTTATCTTCCACCTTGCTAAATATTATCATTAGTTTAAAGGAGACTGCTTTGCTGAGCCCAAGATACATGAAAGTACAGTATTGTTTGCTGAGTAATGTCTGGCATCTCTTCCTCCAGTTCAGGAATGTATTAATGGCTTCAACTTGAATTTTCCTATTCTAAAAAGCTACTGGCAGACAGATGACTTCTCATCCAAATGCATCTTTGAATGACTATGTCTGACTTTCCTCCCCTTATTCCTGATTCTCAAAGATGCGATTTCTCTGACATCTGCCTAGTCTTCGTGTCCTAAACTTCGATGGAAAGCCCTTAATATGGTGCCATGTACCTGCTGTTAATATGCCCCACACCTCTCCTCTGTGGATGGATAGATGGATTGACAAATGGATGGATGGATGGTTGGATGAGACACACCCACTGAAGAGTCCAATGATGCCTTGACTACTTACAGATTTTGATTTCTCAGACATACTATTCTTAAAATGAGGATACATGAAAACAAAATGGAACTCCAAAAAGAAAGGCAAAATATGAATATTATATTTAGCTGCCTTTTTAGCTTTCTTTTCTGTGCAAATGCCTTAATTATTGAGGTAAATATCTACTATGTATGCAATGTAATCATTGAGATTATTAATATTAGCTAGTATTAGCTAGTCTTCATCCCCAGCACAGTTGGGCTCTGGGTGTCCCCATGAAACCTAGAGCTCTTATTTAAAGATTACATCTGAATTCAGATGCAAGTGTTTTTGAGAAATGGAAAAGATCAAAACATTTCCTGTATTTTCTGAGGGTCTCCCAAGTAGACGGTATGGTTAGGATTCCTTTTAGAATGTTGACATAATTGCTGTGATTAATTTATTGTCACACAAACCAGTGTTTCACAACCCTGGGGGTTTTTTTTCATCTCCTTAGCAGTCTTTTGAAATTTAGATTCCTTTTCTCCTTGTAAGTCTTATGCTAAAGCTGGACTTCACGTATTGGAAGAACAGCTGAGTGATGCATTTAAACAGCAAAGCTCTTCCTACCTCTTTTGAATCAGACAACTTTTCTTTCCAAACGAAAAAAAAAAAAGAAAAAACCAACACAATCCTCTGTTGAAACCCACTGTGTAAATAAGCTTAGGATAGCATTGGAGAAAACATTCAAAGCCAAGGACAGGAAGAGAAAAAGGAAGATTTACTCACATTTTGCACTTTACAAACTGGAATTTTCTCAGGACTGGAACTATTCAGAAAATGACTTGAAGATTTATAGTGGTTGCTCTTTTTAATTTAGAGTCCCCCTAGGGGGTGGGGAGTAAATGGGAAAAGATAATCGAAGGATTTATTTTCAAAAATGGTTTTCCTCTGAAACATAGAATCCTGTTAGAACTAGGAAGAACTGTATTTCTAAAGAGTCTACTCGTAATCTACATATTATGAATTAATAATAATAACTCTCAATTATATAGTGATTTAAGGTTGGGAAAGTATTTTACAAACCGTACCTCATTTTAATACTCACAACAAGCCTTGCTGCTATCATTATCCTCATTTTACAATTGAAGAAACCAAGGCAGACAGAAATTAAATGACTTGCCCAGGGACACATAATAAGTGTCTGAGGTTGGATTTGAACTTGGGCCTTCCTAACTCTAGTTCCAGTGCTCTCTTTACTCTGCCACTTAGTCTTTTTGTGATATAAGCTACAAAGTTTTCAGTCAATATATTTTTCTCCTAGTCTTTACCTTCAAATGTTTGTGGAATACCTACTCTATGTGTGTTTATGCATGTGTGCATATATACATGTGTGTATGTATGTATACATGCACATAAATCTGTAGATGTGTGTTCCCTAAGAGAGATACAGAGTATAATGAGAGTTCTTCAGAGGAGCAAGATTTTGTAAGAGAGCTTAGAGTTTCACTGCAGTGGTGGCATTTGATCTAGGTCCAGAAGGATAGGAAGGATTTTGACATGTAGAGATGAAGCAAAAGAATGTGGTGTAGGAAAAGAGAAGGATATAAGCAAAATCAGAGAAGGAAAAAAGTATGGGGAAGGGGAAAAAAGGAGGAAATTCAACTTGACAGGAGCTCTGTGGAAGGGAACATCAGAAAGACTGGATAGAAACCTGTGGTAGTTGGATGCCATGATGTCCAAATGCCAAGTTGAGCGGTTTGTACTTCATTCCTTAGGAAATCGAGAATCTGAGGAGTAATGTGGTTAGAGTTCTAGATAAATGATAGAGGGACCACCTTTTAGGGGATTTGGGTAATCATTAGAGCTCTGAGTTTGGAGTTAGAGGGCTCGGATTTGAATTCTTTGCTGCTTTCTATCTACGTGATCTTAGGCAAGTCACATAAGTTCTCTAACCCCAGTTTATTCACTTATAAAATGGGAGGTTTGACCTTTGAAGATCTTTCTAAACCTAAAGTTATGCAAATTTGAGGACTTGAACTAGAATGGTGACAATGGGAATGGGAAAAGGGACAGATTTGAGAAAGATGGCATTGGCAGACTCAACAGTACTTTTCTACCAATTGAATACAGTAGAAAAGGAAACAGAAGAGCCAAAAAAACCCCTCCCTAAACAACCAAAATTTGAAAACCAGGTGACTGGGATCTAAAGTGGTATCACTGACAGAATGAGGGTAGTTCAGAAGAAGATCTATTTACTCGTTTGTTACTAATTTATTTAAATTTATTTATTACAAACAAAATTTTATATTTTATACGTGATTATATTTATAATGAATTATAAATTAAATGTTTGTTTAATTTATTTAAGGAGCAGGCTCTTTGAAAAACAAAATTAATGCTTAGAAAATATATCCTTATAATACTTTCTGGAATTTCCATTGCTCAGTGGTTTTAAACTTTTAGAATTCCTGATTCACTTACCACCGCCATAGAAAATAAGCTTGTGGAGTTTTAGAGTAAATAACTTACAAGGCTCCGTGTTAAATAATCTTTTCTGGCGATAACAATAATAACTAATATTTATATAGCTCCTTAAGTTTGCAAAGCACTTTACTTAAACAATTTCATCAGATTCTTATAACAGCCCTAGGAGGTAGGTACACTTATTAGCCCCAATTTACAGATGAGGAAACTGAGTCTGCTAGATATGAAATTAGCTAGGGTCACACATCTGGGAATTATTTGAGGCAAAATTAGAGCCCTAGGTCATCCAGACTTGAAGTCCAAGTATTTTACTATACTGCTTGGCCTCAAATTTGTAGTAAAAAAATACACTTTTTTTTTTTGCATTTTGTTAATGTGCATTTATCATCTTACCTTCTCACTTGCCCTTATCCACCACTGAATAACAAAAATAAAACCCTTGCAACCAATATGCATATTGAGCAAAACAAATTTCCACATTGGCACAATCCAATAATAGATGTCTCATCATTTCCCTGGCAGGAGGGTAGGTAGGATGTTCCCTCTTCATTCCTTTGGCATTGTGTTTTATCATTGTATTGATCAGAGTTCTAACATCTTTCAGAGTTGTTTTCCATTATAAAGTTGTTATTGTATAAAGTGTTCTCCTATTTCTGCTCACTTCACTCTATATCACTCTATAGAGGTCTTCCCAGTTTCTTCTGACACTATTTCATCAGAAAAAAAAATGTACTTTTAAAAGTAAACATGCTGTGTGATTTTCATTTTGCCCTAGCCTAGGAACCATGTGGTATAGTAATATGGTTCCCCAAAGGGCATCTCCCCCCTCACCCACACACACTTCATATACACATCCCTTGAAAACCACTGATCTAGGGGTAGCTAGGTGGCTCAGTAGATAGAAAGCTAGGCTCAGAGATGGAAGATCCTAGGTTCAAATCCGGCCTCAAACATTTTCTAGCTGTATGAACTTAGGCAAGTCACTTAACCCCAACTGCCTAGCCTTTACCATTTTGTCTTAGAACCAATACTTAGTTCTTGGTTCTAAGACAAAAAATAAAGGTTAAAAATAGAAAAGCAAAGGAAATCACTAATTTAGAAAGAGAATTCAGGTTCTATGTTGCTCTTAGAGACTTAGAGAACTAGAGTCTCAAGACTTGGATTTAAATTTTGGTCCTACCACTACCTAACTTTGTGATCCCAAGTTCCAGTTTCCTCTTACAAAAAATAGCCATTATGTTCCTTCTCTCCCTACCTCCTAGGGTTCTTATAAGGGTTAACTGAGAAAATGAATATGAAACCACTTTGATGGTAAGAACGATCGGTATAAATTGGGAGGTCTCATTTTTATTAGCATCCCTAAATTGTATGCTTTGTATAATTGTTTCCAGGTATTAGAAGCAGCTTTTTTGGAGCACGAGTAACAGACACATTCTTCTGATGGAGCAAAACAGAATAGTCAGCCCTTAAATTGATCACTGTTACAGACATTGTTTATATGGCCAGATTTAGATTTAGTATTATAGATTTTGGATGGTTTGATATCTGAGAATATGATATATCAAAAACATTTTAACTATAAACTTTCCCATTGTCTGATTAAAAAATTGTAATACAGAGCAGAAAATGGAAGTAGCCCAAAATTAAGTTATAAAAGTTATCAGATCCTATCATTTGATTTGCATTCGCTAGAATGGGGATGGAGTGAGAGGAGTCAAATGAAGGCTCTGTATTTTTTAATTATTTTCCCAGGAAGAGCCAAAAGTTTTCTATTATTTTAAACCTATTAATTGTCGTGGTGGTACAGTGGATAGAGTTCAGGAGCTAAGGTCAGGAAGACTCCTTTTTTTTTTTTTTAGTTCAGATCTGGATTTGAACACTTACTAGATGTGTGACCTGGGGGAAGTCACTTATTCCTATTTACCTCAGTTTCTTCATCTGTAACATGAGCTGGAGAAGGAAACGAATCACACCAGTGTCTCTGCCAAGAAAACCCCAAATGGAATCACAAAGAGTTGGATACAACTGAAATGACTGAACAACAACAAAATTAATTGTAACAATGTTTTATCTTCCAAGATGACACATTGGCTAGATTTTATTCTGTTAAGTCTAGGCAACTATTGTGGATTGATATTTTGCCTTCTCTGTCTTCCACCCCAACTAATGATCAGGAGAATTGCAATTTTTCATTTCTTTCTCATTTTCTGACCTTTGACTTCAGAATCTCATTTTATCTCTCTAAATTAACTGTTTATGTTATATGTATGTCTTACAAGAAAAAATAAATAGTATATTCATCAGATGTGGCTTTTATATCAGTTCTGGACTTGGTTTTGCTCAGCACTTTTATCAATGACTTGATTGAAAATAAAGCTGGCATTCCTTTCAAATTTGTGAGTGACCTCACATTACAGAAGCCTGAGGCTGTGAGTCTAATGTTCTGAAAGGATAACTAAATTGGCTAGATTAATGGGCTAAAGCAAGGATTAAATTTAATAAGGATAATGATAAAAGTTTGCATTTGTGTAGCTTTCATCATAGAATTGATGACTTAAAGCTTGCAGGGACCTTAGAGCTGATCTAGTACCAAGTTTCCTTTTGCATTTAAGAGAGGTGAAGTTCAGACAAATTGTGTCCTTCTCAAGGCTACAACAATAAATAATGGAGATAGTATCCAAAGCCCTGCCTCTAATGTGATCAGAAAAACCCTCCAAAATCGCTAATGTGTTCTTAGCCTGCATTAATGGAACTATAGTGACTCCAAATCACTAAAATAAGAGAAATATAATTTAAAACAACCTTGAAACTTTACCAGACACCCTGAAAAATGTCAATAGTCAGCATGGGGGTGTTGTGGGAAGATGAGCACACTAATCTGTTGTTGGTGGAGCTATGAAGTGGTACAACCATTTTAGAAAACAATTTTAAATTATGCAAATGGAGTGACTAAAGTATCCCTATCCTTTGACCCAAAGACTCTATTACTGGGTACTAGATTCTCAAGAAATCCATTAATAAGAAAAGCTGTTTCCATATCCTCAAAAATATTTATAGCATCACTTTCATGATAGTTAAGTCTTGCCAACAATGTAGATGCCCCCATCCATTAGAGAATGACTAAATATGAATTAATGAAATATTGCTGGGAGGTAAGAAATGATGTGTGATGAATACAGAAAAACATGGAAAAATCTATATGAACTGATGCAGAGTGAAGAAAGCAGAACTTAATATACACAAAAGCCATAATAATGTAAATGGAAAAAATAATGACCCTAAAAAAATCAAATGTAGTGTAACAAAATTATAATGATCAAATGAGAAGATATCCCCAACCTACTCCATTGTGGAGGTAGGAGGTCCACAAGTGTTACCTATTGTATATATTTTCAGACATTTTTAGTGTATCACTTAGTCGTGCTGACTTTTTTTTTCCTCTCTTAAAAAAATATATTTGTCCTAGAATGCCTCTCTGGGAAGGGGAGAGGGAAGGATGCATTGGATACTACGGTCATGTAAGAAACAGAAAATATTATAGAAACTTTTTTTAAAGCATAGTAGAGAGGCTACTAGATTGCACAGTGTAGGGTATAGCACAGTATAGAGTGCCAGACCTGGAGTCAGGAGGTCCTAGGTTCAAATCTAAGCTCAAACACTTCCTGGCTGTGTAACCCTGGGCAAGTCACTTAATCCCAGTTGCCCTAGTACTTGCTGTACTTCTATCTTAGAGTCGCTACTAAGACAGATGGCAAGGGTTTTAAAGAATAAATGAATAAATAATGAAGTTATAGTAGAAAGACTGCTGGGCCTGGAATCAGGAAGTTATAGTTTTGTCTACCTCTTTGTGACTCTGTTTTGGGGTTTTCTTGGCAAAGATATTGGAATGGTTTGCCGGTTCCTTCTTCTGCTCATTTTACAGATGAGGAAACTGAGGCAAACAGCGTAAAGTGACTTACCCAGAGTTACACAATGGCTGATTAAAAGTATTTTGATTTAATTTTTTTTTAATTTTAATTTTTCAAATTTAAATTTTAAAATAAAAATTTAACTAAATTTTAATTTTAATTTAAAAAATTTTAATTTTTTAAATTTATTTTTATATGTATCTCTCATAGTAGTCAGGACAGAAAAACGAGTCTACCTGAGTTCAAATCTGACTGCAGACACTCATTTGCCTCTGTTTCCTCATCTATAAAATAGGAAACCATTTCAGTTTCTTTGCCAAAGAAACCCCAAATGGGATCAGGAATAGTCTAATATGAAAGAAACAATCAAACAACATTATATGGTGAGGGTACTTTTTCAGTTTTTTTTTCTTTTCTAATTATTTTCATAAGAATAAAGAATGAGGAAGCACAATCAGATAATAAACAAAAACACTTAGGCTGTATTTTATACCAATCTCCTTGAGGACAAGAATTGTATTTTACTTTGTTTTTCTCTCTCCTTGGCATGTAGCAGGCACTTAAAAATGCTTGTCAATTGATAGTACATTGTAAACAAAGTTTTTTGGATTGCATTTATTTCTTTATATGTCTATTCACTAGTAGTCATGAAAGCTGCCTAGGTTATCACAGCATCCCCTTTCTGAGCAAATGATGGATATGAGAAGACATGGTTATGAGAAGATATGACAATCATGGTTCCATATAGCCTCCCCTTACCCAACTTTCCCTTCCTCTCAACCTGCCCCCAGCTTGCACACTTTTACAAAACCTCATATGACACCAGGATAAAGGTCCCCAAAGCTCTAGTAGGAAGGAAATAAAGGACTATAGTTGGATCCCAAATACACAAGAGTTAATACAGTCTTTTCAGTCCTGAAGACTCTTCACAATTCCATACTGAAGTGGTTTTTTATTTCCTTCTCCAACTCATTTTACAAATGAGGGAAACTGAGGCAGAAGGGGTTATGTGACCTGCCCAGGGTTTGACAGTTAGTAAATGATGCCCCAAAATACCACTTGCCTAAGAAGTTCTCTCTGTACCTGGAGGACTCAAATCAAATCTGAGAGCCTGCTTTGGGGAAGCAGTTTCATAGTTAACAAGATGAAGTTTATATTATGCTAAAATAAAAGGAATCATTTTGCAAAGATCTTAACAGGAGCTCTTTTTGTTTCCTTATAATGCCCTCAAGTCCTTCTCTGTCCTTATGCCTACTTACCTGCATTTTATATAGTTGACTTTTTAAGTGGTCTAAAGGAAAAAACAAAACAAAACTGGTCTCTTCACGGCTTTTAAACTCAGGCTTGATTGACTGGCTTTTTTCAGGTCCTTTATTTTAATTTTTTATTTCATCTTTGTATTCATCTTTTATTTTCATTCTTTGGTTCCCTCACTGTGTTAGACCTTTCAAAAAATTTTTTATCAGTTAATTATTTTTAAATCCTTCCCTTCCATCTTAGAATTAATATTGTGTATAGGTTCCCAGGAAGAAGAATTGTAAGGACTAGGAAATGAAGGTTAAGTGATTTGCCCAGGGTCACATTGATAGGAAGTGTCTGAAGGCAGATTTGATACAGGACCTCCTATCTGTAGACCTAGCTCTCAATCCTCTGAGCCACCAACTGCTCCCTTTTTGTTATTTTTAAGGGAAATCTGGAACTAACGGCCAGAAAGTGGTTTTTCTGGGAGCTAGCTAAGAAAGAAGTATGGAAGCTAGATAAAAATTGTTATTTTTTCCAGTTTGTATTGTCAGCTGTCAAGATACAAATCACTTGGGGCAGCTGGGTAGCTCAGTGGATTGAGAGCCAGGCCTAGAGACCGGAGGTCCTAGGTTCAAATCTGGCCTCAGACACCTCCCAGCTGTGTGACCCTGGGCAAGTCACTTGACCCCCATTGCCTACCCTTACCACTCTTCCACCTATAAGTCAATACACAGAAGTTAAGGGTTATTAAAATAAAAAAAAAAAAAACAATTAAAAAAAAAAGATACAAATCACTTGTATCTTCTAGTAAATCCATGGCAGATTTTATTTTACTTTTCAGTTTACATCAGTAAAGCTTAACCAACCATACCCATTTTCTGGGAAAGGTATTTTATAGGAGCAAATTATAAGATAAGAACCTGATTTCAAGTTCTACCTCAGACATATACTACCTATGTGACTGGGTAAAGGCCTAGATCTTGTGAGCCTCCAGGCAATTTTTTAAGCGACCAATTATGGCTGAGTTGTCAATCAATCTATTTTAGTAGTGAGAGATTTTTCTAGTTAGGTCCAGAGAGTATAGAAAAAGAGACATAACAAAGCTTCTCTATAATTATAAAATCATAGGCCTGGATACTAAGCCTTTCTCCATCCAAAAATGGTATCTAGAGCTGAAAGAAAACTTTGAGAGCCCAAATTCTTTTACAGATGAGGCCCAGAAAGATTGACTATCGTTCCATAGGTAATTCACAACATGTCCCTCAATTCCAAATTCAGAGCTATTTTCACTGTATTCTATATTTATCCTATCTGCATTTTCCATACAGTAGAATGCTCTTAATAATACAGGGTCAGAAAACAAGACCAATTTATGCACTTTATACCAAGTGATTTCATGTTTTACTGAGTAGCTTTATCTTTTGAGGTTTGTGGTCTGATCTATGACATATGCAAAGCTGTGGAAAAAACAACAGGAAGGATTTGCCATATTTCTCAAATGCTGGGACATAATTGTTGAGTACATTCTTCTTTTGTGTGCAAAAAGGCATGCCCATAATTTTGTGAAATGGACCCTAATTTGCATAATAATATGGTGAAAGAATGTGAGGTCCTTTTGGAATAGAATGTTAGCCACTCCTCCATAGGACACCCTCTCCTTCTTAGCTAACAACAGCCCTCAATCGTTGCCCTCAATGGATTTTGTGGGAGAATTGTACTTTGAGAGAGAGAGGTCAGTGGGAATGGAAGAACTAGGATGCCATGCTTAAGGAACAAGAATTCCTCCCAATAGAGGGGCACCTGAGGTTGGTCTTCTTGTTTCCTATAAGTAAAGAGGAATCTGTAATAAAAGAGAATCCAAGGAAATAAATAACTTCATAACAGGCTTATACTTAACAGGCTTTATACTTATAACTGAAGGAAATGGACCCAACTGAATGACTATGCCAATTGACTATCTACCCACACCTGCTGCACATAGTTCAATTTCATTTTGATTGGTGAAATCCTTTCTTATAAGAAGACAAGGAGGAAAAAGTAAGTTTTGAGATAGCTCATTTAGAAGTTATTTATTTTGATGAACATTTAAATTTTTGTACCTCTTTTGCACTGGGAAAATTGGTAGGATTACCAAGAAAGGATATGGTCACTGAATAATTTAAGTAAATATTACATATTGAAGAAAAAGCACATGATACCTATAAGGCACAACCCAAGAATGAAGTATACAGAAAAGAAAAATGCAAGACTATATTAAAAAGAGAAATACTGTGGTTCAGGGAGCTTGTTTTTAATCATATATGGGGAATTGGTTTAGAAGCAAAAAGGTTACCAATATCATCTAACCAGCTAAATCTGATGGCTTTTTTCCCTGATTTTCACTCTCTTTCATTCTTCTGCCGCATTCAACATTTCCTCCTCTGTATTTTCTTCCCCTCTAAGCTTTTGTAGCAGTTCTTTCCTGGTTCTTCTCTAGTCTATTTGATGACTCCTAGTTTCCCTTGTTGGGTCATTATTTTCCTTATACCTTCTATTCATTAGTGTCCCCTAAGGCTCTGTCCAGAACCTTCTCTTCTCTCTCTCCCTTGGTATTCTCATCTGATCTTATGGATTCAGTAATCCCATAAACAAAGATGATTTGAATCATCTTTATATTCAGTACTGATCTGTCTCCAGAATTCTGCTCCTCCTTCTCTATCTGGTTGTTGAACATTTCTACCTTTATGTCTTTTAGGCTTGTAAAGCTTATCACATCATAGTTTCAACCCTACCTTTCCAGACTTCTCTCCTACATTATTCCTTTTCACATACTGTATGTTCCAGTCAAGTCGATTTATTGGTGGTTACCCAAACTCAACCTACTATCTCTTTTTTTTGGATCTCTTTTTTGTCCCAATCTTGTGGCATTCAGTCATTTCATTCATGATGATCCTCTGTAATCCCATTTGGGGTTTTCTTGGTAAAGATATTGGAGTGGTTTGCCATTTCTTTCTCCAGCTCATTTTACAGATGAGGAAATGGAGGCCAACAGGGTTAAGTGATTTGCTCAGAGTCACACAGCTAGTAAATATTTGAGGTCAGATTTGAATTCAGAAAGATGAGTCTTCCTAACTCCAGGCTCAGTAATCTATCTGCTATACACCACTTAGTTACCCCAATCATATTCTCCCTTTTATTACACTTATCTACATGCATAGCACATGTTCATATTCTCTAAGGGTAAAGAATCTACCATTATTTTTTTATTCCACATCCTCAAAGAATTGTTTGTAGGTCCTTAATGAATGTTTTTTGTAATTAAAATTGGAAAAAAATTGATACTTCTCTAGATAGAAAAATGTAAATAGTGAGATTCTTAAGAGAGCATTACTAGAACTATTTGAAATTTTTACAGAAACCTCAGAAGGAGAACTGTGACAAAACGGGTTGCAAAACAGTGGTAAATTGCAGGAGATCTGGAATCTGAATTAAGGGAGACCTCAGAAATCACATTGTCCAAAATGTACCTTATCAGGAATATCCCTTGTAATTTACCTAACAGATGACCATTCAGCTTTCATTTGAAGACCTCTATGATGGAATACTTCCTACTTTATAAGAGCTTGTTCCACTGTGGGCATTCTCTGATTGTTAAAAAGATTTCCATTATTGGGAACCACAATGTGCCTTTCTGTAATTTCCAACCAACATTCCTAGAACTCACTTTAGTGGTAAAGTAAAATTAGTAGAATCCCTCCTTCATATGATAGCCCTCATCAGTTTGAAGATTGCTAATATGTTCCTCTCTTGTAGGCTAAGTATTCCATGTGCCTTCAACTGACCTTCACATAGCTTGGTTCTCAATAAAATAGATAAATCATTAGGGAGATTGATTAAAAAATAAATAAAAGAAAACTAAATTGCCAGTGTCAAAAAATGAAGAGAGTAATAGTACCTTCAGAGTTGTGAGGATTAAATGAAATAATATGCATAAAAATTTTGCAGACCTTAAAGTGCTATATAGATGCTAACTACTAAAAACAAAAAAGAAGTCAGAAGTTAATAAGAAATAAAAGAAATTATTTGTAACTATTTTGCCTAATTACATACATGTCAACAAAATTGTTAACTTAAATAATATGGATTACTATCTGTAAAAAATGTAAAATACTTAGATTCAGGGCAGCTAGTAGCTCAGTAGAGAGCCAGGCCTGGAGATGGGAGGTCCTGGGTTCAAATGTAACTTCAGACACTTCCTAACTGTGTGAACCTGGGCAAATTACTTAATCCCAATTGCTTAGCCCTTACTGATATTCTGCCTTGGAACTAATACTTAGTATCATTTCTAAGACAGAAGGTAAAGGCTTTAATAAAATAAATAATAATAAATAAAACAAAAATAAAATATCCAGGTTAACAAAATAAGAAATAAAGAATTCAAATAACCCAATATCATAATGCTTGATTTTTGAGTGTCCTCTTTAACATCATCTCTTTCCTTTAGATGGGCTCTAGATTCTCAATTTCATTTTTGAAATGTAGCATCTAGAACTGAATATAGCATTTTGGTTATGGTCTAAACCAGGGCAAACTACAACAGGACCAGATGTACCTTTCCCTTGCTCTGGGTATTGGTTTAGCTGAATTTTTTGGTGACTATATGATATTGTTGACTCACTGAAATCCACTAAAACTCCCATGAGATTAAATCACAGGATTGAGAGCTAGAAAAATCCTTGAATGTTTTTTCCACAGGAACAGCTATCTAGCCACATCTTTCTCATTCTTTCTTTATGGAATAAAAATTTCAAACCCACATATAAGGACTTAGATTTATTCTTGAAAAGTCTTCATTTTAGATTCAGCCCATCATTCTAGGCAATTGATATTTTGGATTTTATTAGCCGCAATTAATATAGTAATTATAATTCCACTCTGTTGTATCATTTAAAAGTGGCAGCTAGATTAAGGTTAGAGTGCAGAGCTTGAGATCAGGAAGACCTGAGTTCAGTTTGTCCCTGGACAAATCATAACTTCTCTGTCTCAATTTCCTCATCTACAAAATAGAGATGATAGCACCTACCAGACATATTTGTGAGCATCAAATGAGATGATGTGTATATATATATGTATGTATATGTATATGTATATACATTACATATACATATCTATGTGTGCATATATGGATGTGTATATCTATCTTTCATCTATCCATCTCTCTCTAATCCTCTCAATCTCTCTCTCTCTCTCTTTATGTTCTAGGGTTATGACCAGAGGGAGACTTTATTCTCATCCCTTTACTTAATTTTCCCCTCAAAATCTTCAGAGCAACTGCTATGTGACTATTACTCGCCTTAGCTCTAAAAAGAACTTTGTATCCAGAAAATGCTTAAGAAATTAATAGTAGGATTCATATTTTCCAGGAATAAATGTAAAGAAAAGTGTTATTTTCTCAAAATCTTATGATTTTACAAGTCCTATAAAATGTTTATAGAACAGCTAATACTTAGCCCATACAAATTTTTCAGAATATTTAAGAAAGTATTCTGCCAGACTCCTTTTGTGAGACATAGTTCCAATACCCAAGCCAGAGAAGAACAAAGAAAAAAAAAGAACTATAAACAAGTATCATGAATGATTTTTTTATTCACAAAATTTAAATAAAATTAGTTGAAAAATGCTATCACAACCTATCCAAAAAATTATTCACTTTACCCAAACTGTATTTTTTAAGGAAAGTAATGAGTCAGTGTCAGGAAAACAATGAACCTAATTCATGTTATTTTTTTAAAAGTCCCCCAACACCATATTATTTCAATAGATAAAGATGAACTATTTGATAGAATACAAAAATCATTATGCTAAAACTCCTAGAAAACATCTGAATAGAAAGGACATTTTTAGTATGATAAAAAGTATTCCTCAAAACCTAAAAGTTAGCATTATTTACAATGGGGAAATAGTAGGAACTTCCTGAATAAGTAAAGGAAAAAAGCATTTTCCCCTTTCTCCAGTATTATCAGAAATAGTTGTGAAAATATTACAGATAAAATAAGATTAAAAGGTCAAAGGCAAAGTGGAAACAGAACTACTACTGTTATTGCTGGTGACACACTGGCTAACTTAGATAACTCCGGAGAATCAGCAAAGAAACAAATTGAGATTATTAGTACCTTCAATAAAGTATCAGAATAACAAAACAAATGCACAAAAATTAACAGGACTACATAGCAACAGGAAATATTGAGTAGCAACATATGCTATACCAATCAAAATATCAAGGCTTCATTTTCTAGAATTAGATAAAATAATGGCAAAAATTTGTCCAATGAACTAAAGGTCTAGAAACTCAAGGGTAGAGTGGCCCAGGCAAAGAAGAATCACAAACAATTACATTTTTAAAAAAAACTCTTGATTTCTATCTTATTACCAACTCTAAGACATAAGGGCAAGGACTAGACAAATGGGGTTAAGTGACTTGCTGAGAGGGTTGCATAGCTAGGAAATGTCTGAGGTCAGATTTGAATCCATATTCTCCTGTCTCTAGGCTTGGTTCTCTATCCACTGTGACAACTAGCTGGCTCAACAATTGAATTTAATACAGTGTTTGTAAACTCAAAAATAATGAGTGAATCTTTCATATGAAGTGAGCTAAATTTTTACATAGAAATTGTACCTTATAAAAAACTGGAAAATGAGGAGGAGCCCATCGACTGGGGAATGGCTGAACAAATTGTGGTATCTAATGGTGATGGAATACTGTTGTGCTGTAAGGAATGATGAATTGGAGGATTTCTATGTGAATTGGAAAGACCTCTAGGAACTGATGCAGAGTGAAAGGAGCAGAAGCAGGAGAACATTGTACATAGAGATGGATACACTGTGGTACAATTGAATGTAATACTTTTCTACTCATAGCAATGCAATGACCCAGGACAATCCAGAGGAACTTATAAGATTGCTGTCCATGTCCAGAGATAGAACTGTGGAAATAGAAGCGCAGAAGAAAAACATATACTCGATCATGTAGTTCAATGGGGATATGATTGGGGATGTTGACTTTAAATGATCACTATTGCAAATATTAATAATTAATTTTAATAATAGGTTTTGAACAACAGTACATGTAAAATCCAGTGGAATTGCTCATCAGCTCTGGGAGGGGAGAGAGAGGAGGGGAGGGAAAGAACATGAATCATGTAACCATGGGAAGATATTCTAAATAATTAAAAATTTAAAAAGAATTAAAAAAAGAAATTGTGCCTTAGTTCATGGTTGATCTCAAAGTAAAAATTTATATTCTGAATTAATTTAGCATGAGTAGTATCTCTTTTTATTATACTGGGTAATTTGATTTAAATTTTTTACCACCCAGACACAATTGAAATGGAGTTCCCAGCATGAGTAGAATAATGCCATGCCACATGTAGGTCCCTTGAAGCTATGATACTATTTTGTCAAGGAGCAACAGTTTCTCATGGTGCCCATGTGATTTGCTCTATTAATTTGCTATTTTTACCAGCAATCACTCATTTTTCCAGAGCTTAAAATGAACACATTGAATTTGTGTTTCACTAATTTTGAATTCTAATATCTCAAAAGTCAAGAGTCAAGACACTCTAGAGATGCCTAGTAGGATGTTCTCCATGTAAACTTTACTCTGTGGTAAGCATTTATTGAGTGAAAAGCAGAGGTTTCATAGTAAGCACATTAAAAAACCCAGTTCTCCAAAGGCAGCATGCATAAGCTATAAATTTCTGGCATTTGAGGGCATCTAGATTGTTCAGTAGATGGAGAGCCAATCCTGGGTTCAAATCTAACCACAGATACTTTCTGGCTTTGTGACCAGAGGCAAATCACTTAACCAATTCTAAGATTGAAGGTAAGGGTTTAAAACAAACAAAAAAGATCTGGTATTATAATTAAGAAGTTATGGGCTCAAGTGTTGCCTCTGATTTTTAGGATCATAGATTTAGATCTGAAAGAGACCTTAAAGGCCTTTGTGTTTAATTCCCTCATTTTACTTCTATGTTACAGATGAAGATAATGAACCACAAAATGACTAAGTGACTTGCCCATGGTGACACAGCTAGTAAATAGCTGAGGCAGGATTTAAACTCAAGTCTTCCTACTTTCAAGTCAAGCCCAGAACTCTATTCATTTTGCCACATGATGACTGTGTGACCCTAGGCAGGGTCAGGTTTAACCTCTTGGTACCCCAGGAAGCATTTTGAGACTATAAATAGACAACAGTCACTAGTCTTCAGTGTTAGATAGAATTTCCTTCCTAGAAATTCCCAATACCGAGGAAATCATGGATCCAAGCAAAAAACTAAACATGCCAGTTTTACAAGTGTTTTTCATTATACTCGAAGGTGAATATGCTCTCTAGTTAATGTTACTGTCCTTTAGTGGGAAGTAGAGTTGCAGAAATATCAGGCTGACCTCACAGGACAATAGACAGGGCTTCCTGTCTGTATTAGTGCCATTGTTTTCACTGATGTTTCTCTGTCTCTTCTTGGCTTACAGGCAAGGTACACAGGCCTCATTTTCTACCATGAAGGCTGGCCACTGTGCATCCATGAGAAGGTGGTGGTACAGCTAGCGTCCCTCCACAAAGTTCGGCTCAAGCCAGGAGATTTCTATCTGCAAGTTGTCGCGGGAGGGAAGCAATCTGCCAAATTGGTTCTGAAATGCCTCGCCCAACATGGACAAGGCATGGAAGAAGTCACTGTACCTGAAGCCATGTATGGATGCATTTTCACAGCAGAGTTTTTGGAAAATGTGAACTGTGCGAGGGCCAGCTTCCCTTTGCAGAGCTGCTTGCTGACCACAGGCACTGTAGTCTATCGTACCCCATGGAGTAACATCATGAACCCCATCTTTGTCCCTACATCTGAAACCATCCTTCATAATTATTCTGGCAGCCCAGTGCTAAATCCATTGGGTCACCGCAATCCAGATTCCTGTTCACCCACAGAAACCATGGAGAGCAACCATTCCCGAGGCAGCTCCACTTCCAATGATACTGGTTGCACAGTTATGGAGGCATCGCTATCCTATAGCCGTGGAAGCTCAGGGAGTGATCTTTCCAGCCCACTTCATTCCCCTGAAAGCAGAACTGAATTAGAAAGCCCCAGAACCCCTACTGGAGATTGTGAAGGAGAGTATGTAAACCTTGCTGTGTTTGCTCATGAGTCTCCTAGCTTTGAGAGGAGCCTTTCAGAACCCCCTGAGATGTGTGGGGAGACAGATACATCAATCCATGTTGAGGAATTATGTGTCACAGTGGAAGAGAAGAAGACTGGCCTGAGAAATATTACTTTCAACACAGACTCAAGCAGTCCTTGTGCTAGGCGGCGGCAGCTGAGAGATTCTACCTATTTTGAGACCAGACGTCTCTTTCGAAAATCATACATGGAAGCCTTACAAAACCCGATGCACCTTGGCTCCAGCTCAGAGGAGTCAATAACAGAAGAGATCTCAGACCCGATCCTTCATTCACCTAAAATGAATGATGAGCGAACAGGGGATATCAGGATCGCTACTAAACCAACTCAGAAGCAAAGTTATTTTTCTGAGAGACTTCTCCCTAAAGAAGAGTTAAGAGGAAACTTGAGTCCCAAGTCCTGCTCCCAGTCATCAGACAAGCAACTTGGACCTATTGGATCTTCTTTATCTGGAAAGAGAGCTATTCCCAGACGGTCTCAATCCTTGGATAGGTCACATAAAAGTTCCCAGGATAAAGGCCATGATCCCCGTCGGGCCTCAGATGATTCATCGAATGTAAATCCTAAAAAGCTCTTAAATGGAGAAGCTTTAAGCCCTGAAAAATTGGACCCTGACAACCACTTCTGCATCACTGTTCAAAGTCACAAATGCACCAAAGAGGATGAAGGTGAGAGAGAAAGAAAGGGTGGGGGGGGAGGGGAAGGATATGAAAATGGGGTGATTATTTTACAGATAACTTTTGTTTTTTAAATCAAAATTCCATAAACAAATTTTGGCTTATTCACTCAAACTCTTAGCCAATTTATTCAACTTTCTGAGCATGTCTTTGAAAAGTAAATGTTTGTATAATCACTCCTTTTACAGGCCAAAAATCAGTTTGACAGTTCTCTTTACAATCAGGTAAATTATTGCTCTGACTCTTTCCTTATATACACCAAACACATACACAGGCATAACAGATGTGTGGAAAGGATATTTGAGGGAAAAAAACCTTAGTGAGATAACTGTTTTGTAAGCCTCATCTATAAATCTAGAAATTACTTGTCTTTTTTTTTTTCCATGCAGCTCTGTAAAGTATAATAGTGGTTTTGACTACTAATGGAATTTTCAGGGCAGGAAACAAAGCACAAGACCTGGTAATATATTGAATTAACTCTGACGTTTCTCTTTAAATAAAAGGGCAGTAATGCTTTCGAAACTACCTCAATAAGGACTTCACAAAGATCAAGTTATTGCTTAGAAAGCAACTGTCTGATGATGAGTCTTTCTAAACTTAGCTAGCTAGGTGCCCAAATTTATAGTCTCTCAATATTCTTAAGTGACTTTGGCCCTTCCTAAATCATATATCTAAATAATCAATCAGTCAATAAACATTTATTAAGTACCTACTATATATGTATCAGATACCATGCTAAGGAGCTGAGATCAATTATAGCATATAAACTAAGGGCTATGATTAAATTTCTTATTTATTAAATAATATTTTATTTCCTCCAATTACGTGTAAAAACAATTTTTTTAGCATTCATTTAAAAGAAATTTGAGTTCCAAATTCTTTCCCTCCTTCCCATCTTCCCTCCCTCCTTCTCACTCCTTCCTCCTCCCTAAGATGGTAAGCAATCTAATATAGATTTTACACGCACATATGATTAAGTTTTTCATTACTGAATTCTTCATTTCAGTTGATAGCTTTAAATTCAATCCTTAGGAATAAGAAGTCCAAATAAGGCAGCTGCTTCTAGGGTCTTAAATTATATATTTCAACTTGTTGCTAAGTTGCCAACCTGTGTAGGTTTACATATATATTCTTGTGGCACGACAAAAACTAACACCTGGGTTAGAAAATTCATTGTTTAGATTTCTTTTTGCACTTCTATCAGCAATGGTAAGTAGTTGTCAACTTAAGATCTTATGCCTACCTTGGAGGGGCAGTTAGGTAGTACAGTAGTTAGAGTGCCAGGCTGGAGTTGGGAGGCCCTGGATTCAAATCTTGACTCAGAAATATCCTAGCTATGTGACCCTAGGCAAGTCACTTAACCCCTATTGCCTAGCCTTTATCACTTCTCTGCCTTACAATTGATACTAAGGATTTTTTTAAAAAGATATTTTGTCTTCATTACAAATGCTAGTTTGAATAAATACTGCCTGAGCCTTGTGAAATGCCTCCAGGATGAAAATCAAATATATTATCATTCATTCTCAGTGGAAAGACAACTGAATCTGGAACCAGAAGGCCTGGGTTCAAGTCCTACTTCTAGTGCTTACAACCAGTGTGATGGGGGACAAGCACTTAATCTCTCTGTGCTTCAATTTTTTCATCTATAAAGTGAGGTTTGGCCTTTTCAATCCCTTCTAGCTCCAAAATTATGATTCTGTGATCCTCTTAAAAAAATGAGATAGACATCACCCCTCTGTGCCTCAGTTTCTTCTTTTGTAAAATGAGAAGGTTGGACTAGATGAGCTCTAGGGTCCCTCCCAGATTCACATTCTGTGATTGTGTGATCCTGTGGGTCTATTAAAGAGAGAAGAGATAAATGATTAGCATTTCCAAAAGAAGTGTGAATAGGATCTTTTTTTAAGTAATGAATTGCTCATTGGATTGGCCTGGATTTTCATGTTAGTTGAGCCCAAAGGAATGAGATGGTCTCAAGCAATGTTGTGAAGTTTACCAGTAGTCACAGGTGCATAATTTTCTCAAAGAACCTGTGTATATTGGGTAATATTAGAATAAGAGAAATTCTACTTTATTCTAATATTGAATGGAATTCACTTCTGAAGCAAAGGCTTTTTTAACAAGGCTTTCTTGCTTGTTCACTGAGTATTAAAAAAAATGTCCACCCTGATTCCTGAATATCAGAGATTCTTACCTTTCTTGGACCCCTTTGGAAGTTTGAGGAAACCAATGGGCCCCTGCTCAGAGTAATAGGCTTTAGTGCGTAAAATATAGTATATAGGATTGCAATTATACTTACATATAATTCTCAAAATATATTTTTAAAATAAGCTCATCGACTCCAGGTTAAGAATCCTTTCATTTTATGTATAATCTATATCAAATTGTCAATCCCCTGTCTCAGGGAGAGGGGAGGGAAAGGACAGAAGGAGAGAATTTGGAGCTCAACATTTTTAAAAAATAATTTTAAAAAATGTTTTTATATGTAATTGAAAAAATAAAATACCTAAAAAAAAGAATCTTTGCAATATACCAAGACAAATCCCTATCATCCCCCATGATCATATTGAAGTAATTTAATTCTTTAAGTCGAAAATTATCACAGAAGAGCTCTGAGAAGGGAATTTCCAATTCTGCATCATTTTAATATCTGACAATCTAGCTCATATTCTGCTGTGCCATTATCATTAAGTCAGGGGTAGGAAAGGATAACCATTATAAGTGAGGACTACATGTGCAAGCTTGTTAGAAACTATTAAAAGATAGCTTCTGAGAAATTAAATTATTGATTTGCTTTAATTGCCGTGGGTGTGTAAGGGTTGAGCTAAATGGTTTCGAATGCTAATAAATCTATTAAGGGTTTAATCCCATTTTACCTAAGGCTGCCGTTCATCTTCAGGAAGTTTATTTGCAATCAGTAGAGCCATAGAATGGTAGAGCTGGAAGGGGCATCTGATCTCATTTAGTCCAGACCTCTTATTTTACACATCAGGAGGACCCAGAAGTCCAAAGACATAAAGTGACTTGCCCAGAGCCATAGAGCTAATTAAAGGCAATTAATGCTAGAACCTAGCTCTCTTGGATCCCAGTGCCCAGCTCTTTCAGCCCAACAACACATGTCATAATGTTGACCAAGATCAGAATAGCTCTCTTGGGAATGGTTCCATCTTCCTTTCTAGTACCCTGAAATTCAATATCAACTCTATGTGGTTCCATGAGGTGTGATGTCCTCATGACTATGCCTTTGTTCTTCCATTAAAGAAGAAAAAATAAACAGTTGAAATATTCCAGTGCCTCTAAATTGGGCAAGGCAGATAACTTTTTTAGTTATTTTTCCGCTTAGGATGAGCTAAACTGGGTCTCTTAGATAGACATGGTGATGCTCTTTTTTTTTTTTCAGCTTCCTTTGATATATCCATGATCTCATCAATGAGAACACTCCCTCTACCAGTGAAGATCACAGCTCATCCCTAACTTCTCTTCTTGTTCAGTTACTTCCCATGTCTTCCTATGTCTTTCTTTTGCTCTTTGAACTTTTCATTTATTAGGGTTGGCTTTGGGCCACCCATTTGTTATTCCTTACTCTTAATACAATCAATTGATCTCTTTTTCTAGTCATGCATTTCCTTTATAATGAATTTTATGCCACTTCTTGTATGCAAATTATCTTGATTAATATTCTACAATATATTTACATGCACTATATAAGTTTCTATTGTCCTTTGGATCACTTATAATTTTGATCCTTGATAGTATTTCCTGATTTATAACCAACCTCCATCCCTAGAGTACTGATAGGAGTAGTAGATAGTGAGAAGGTCTTGAAATCAGGAAGGCATACCAGTAGTGTGATTTTGGCTGAAACATTTAACTTCTCATTGGCCCTAAGAAAAAATTGTAAGTTGAAGAAAAGGTGACAGTCTGCATTGCTAAAAGAAGTTCCTCACTGGGAGCTCACCATAAGGGAGAGATCACAGGCCCAGGGGGGGAAAAAAAGAAAGAAAAAAGCATCAGTGGGAAGATAGTATTTAAAAATATTGTTTTATTTTTTTATATTAAGATGTTAGGGTATTAAAAAGAAGGGGTACATTTAGGGTGTATGTTGTTGTTTAGTCATTTTTCAGTGGCATCCAATGTTTCCAGACTCCTTTTTGGATTTTCTTGGCAAAGATACTGGAGTGGTTTATCATTTCCTTTTCCAGCTCATTTTACAGGTGAGGAAACTGAAGCAAATGAGGTCAAATAACTTATCCAGGGTCACAGAGTTAGTATATGAGGTCATATTTAAACTTAAGTCTTCCTGACTCCAAGCCCAGCACTCTATCCACTATACATCTACTGCCTCTCAAAAAGCTGTCCCAGAATGTCAGAATCTTGGCAACATGCATCCTGCATCCTCTTGATTTTTTGTACATATTACCAGACTGATTTCTTTAGGGGTGAAGGAGTTTGCTCAAGATCACAGAGCTAATTAGTGGTCAAGCTTGGATTAGAACCCAGTTGTCCTTATCCCAAGGCCAGTGTCTTTTCCATTTTATCATGCTACCTTTCTAAATAGACCATACTTTTAATCTGGGATATTCTACCATCAGTATTACAAATACTCAATTTATTCTGTAATATAAATACAGAATGGCATTGCAGAAAGATTATTTGTCTTAGAACTGTTTGATTCCTGCCTATTTCATTGACTCTTTATCTAAACTTGGACCAGTGCTTTTGCGAATCCCTTGAACCTTAGTTCTCCTTCATCTGTAAAACAGGGACAGAATATTTACAATATCTGCCTCACTGTGTTTTATTGAAAATCAGATAAAAAATTAAGGAACTTTGTGTAAGTTATTATTATTGTGATTATGATCTCTGGTGACCAATTAGATTGACTTAGCCACACTCTTGCCTCATAAAATGCTTGCCTGGGGCTAACTGTGAAATCTATGACTGAAGATAAAGCTTGTTTTTTTAAATTTGCTATAACAGAATATTTTAAGGGGCATCATACAAATATCCTTATTTTTCACCTATTTTTTGAAATTATTCTTCAGTTATGCTGGTAATCTAAGTCAGTAGATCCATTAGCCAACCCATTTATTCATTAGATCATTATTGTCACTAGAATGTGGCATGGTATGGCTGGATTTATTGCAGCCATTCCAAAAACTGAATCAATTAGCCACATGCAGAGTGTGGTCAATGCTGGCTGGGAGTGGTTGTATTGGGCAATACTATTGGCACGAAATAAAACATGAAACTCAAATAACTCTTATAGTTGCCTCAACATTTCAAATAGCTCTATTAGACAAACTGTCTATTGCTTCATATATTTCTTGATGCCAAGAACACTTCATTAACTAAGTAACATACTTTTATCTGGGTCAGCACACAACACTGATTATTATCAGCAGTGGATATACTACAGTTGGCAAGCTCATTTTGGTAATTCCTATTATAAATTTGATCCTTTTTTATGTGCCTGTGAGAATTATTTAATTCTTTTCCTATTAGAGCTCCATTCTATTCTCCCTATTGTCCTCATTTTCATTATAGGAAAAGAAGCCTGGTTTAGTGGAAAGAATGCTAGAAATGAACTCAGAGCTCATCGCTCTTAGATTCATAACCCAAACTCAGTCACTTACTAGCTGTGTGACCTTAGGATGGTCACTTGGCCGTTTTAGTTTTCCCATCTATAAAATGGGAATGATAACTGAACTACAAAACTCATAGGGTTGTTGTGGGAATCAAATATTGTACTGCAAATTATAATCATTGTTGCTTAGTTTTTTTCAGTCAAGACCAACTCTTTTGACTCCTGTGAGATTAAAAATTAATATTCAAATACTCCAAGTATTATATTTTATAAGATTTATTTATAATCACTAGAAGTAAAGGAATAAAAAGGTAATTATATAAGAACAACAACAAAACAACCACCACGGGCTCAAGCTAATCTACCTGTTCAAAATGCCCACTCTGCCAAAACCGCTAACAGGAAGCAAAAAGACCTAGATACGGAACTCCATCCAATTTATCTCCTGTCTACGTCAATCTATAATGACAGGAAGTCAGTGGGCTCCTCTGTAATGTAGTTCAAAGGTACAAAATTTCCAAATACACACTCCATTTGGGATTTTTTTGGCAAAGATACAGGAGTGGTTTGCCATTTCTTTCCATAGTTCATTTTAGAGATGAGAAAACTGAGGTAAACAAGATTAAGTGACTTGTCCAGAATTATACAGCTAATGAATGTCTGAGGCTGGACTGGAACTCAGGAAAATGAGTCTACTTTATTCCAGACTTGGCACTCTAACCACTGTGCCATCTAGCTGCCTCTAGTTTATATATAAGCTATAAAGTACTGTACAAATGTAAGTTACTGTCATCATTTCCTCTATCAGAGTTCTCTGATGCTTTATCTGGGAAGTAATGGAAGTGGAAGTAATCCCAAGTTCTCAAAGGCTACACCAAAGAGAACAAACTCTTACCTCGCCAATCCCTTCCAAACTAGAGTATACACCCAAAGAATGGCCTGTATATTCATCTGATACAAGTCTAACCAAGTTGAAAGAGGCTTTCTTCCAGAGATTTGGCCTCCAGTGAGAACAATTTCAGACAGAGCAACTCTATGAAACTCATGAGGTTTGACCAGCAAAGATCTGACTACCAGTAAGGAAAATTTTAGGAGGCTCAGACATATCAATTCATAAAACTCAAGAGGTGTGGGAGAAAAGAGAGATGAATCTGTGTGTGTGTGTGTGTGTGTGTGTGTGTGTGTTTTAGAAGGAGGTAGATGATGATTGTGTGCAAAAGTAGAAAGAGTAGCAATATTCATAAAGTTGTAGATCCTCCATGTATTGCTGATAGACTTTAGATAAATAAGATACCTTTATTCACCTTGCCTTCCTTTCTAATCTGAAACACAAAATATTATGAATTTTAATGCCAAATTAAAAGACATTCCTTTCGTCATTATGTTCTATTTGTAAGCATGCAGTTGAATAGAAAAGCCAGTAACAGAGATCCCTGATGGTGCATTTCCTTGTAGCATGCAGGCAATGGAATATATCCAAAAAAAAAAAATGTAACTTTCTGTAAAACTGATCACCTTAAACATGAAAATCATTTTATGCTTACATGGTCAGCTTGTTATCTAATGCAGCTTTATGGTAGTATGTTCTCCCAGAGGTGTAGCTCTGGATAACCAGGTCAAGAATGCCATTTAGCCTCTGTTTTCCACAATGCTACAAAACTATGTTCAGATCTGTTTCATTCATTCATTCATTCATTCATTCATTCATCAAGTGACACAAGGCATAATTGGACTCTAGTTCTTGTTCCTTGATTAAAAGCATGTTGTCAATTCAAAAGCTCACATGATTGCTCTTGAGGGAAGAAGCCTCATTCCATTCAACCACCATCTATCCCTGTGATTGCCATCTTCTTTTCATTTGCTAGGAAAACATATACCCCTTAGCACAGTGCCTCTTGATTAAGCTCCCTGTTTTGTCTGGTTGCTACTCAGATGGAATGCCCTTCAGTTTTCTCAGTGACCTGGTTGCCATCTTCCAAGAGAACTCCATCTTGCCTATGTTTTGCCTATAACATAGTGCCTGGAATTGAACACAGTACTCCAGAAGCGTTTTGATCAGGACAGAATGTTGTGAAACTGTTCTTTCCTTCATTTTAGACCCTATGTTTCTTAGTATATGAATAATAGAGCTCTTTAGCTCTCACTCGAATCACAATAACCCTATGAGGTAGTGTAACAATTTACATAAATCTTCCTTTTATATACAGGTGAAGAAACTGACATTCAGGGAGTTTATGTGATTGTCATGATCATATACTAAGTATCAGGCAGGATTCAAACCCCAGGTATTCCCACTTCTAGTATAATATTCTATTATACCTTACTCACCTTTAGTTCTTTTAACTATCAGATCGTACAGTTAACTCATTGAACTTATGGTCTACTAAACCCCCCCAGGTTTCCCCTCAAGAACTGTTGTTTAACCATGGACCCCTTCACCCTACCATGTACTTAAATGAAGGTGAATTTTTGAATCCACATATTGAATTTTTAAATCATCCCTATTAAATTTCCTTTTGTTGTATTATGCCCATAGCTCTAGCTCATCAATATCTTTTGGAGATCCCAACTCTCTTATCTAGCATATCAGCTATCCCTTCTAGCTTTGCAGCACCTAGAAATTTGGCGACCATTTATTTTGACAATGACAAAGAAATTTGGCGACCATTTATTTTGACAATTTATTTTGATAATGTACAAGAAAGTATTTTGAAAACAACTACATAAATGAAAGGTATCGTTGATCAAACTGGGCAATAATTATATTGTTATTTAAAAATTAGGACTACCTTGACAGAAATGAGATTTTCTTGTATATCTCTCAAACTAGCTCTAAAAGTAATTCCAAAGGAATGTTACCCAGCATGTAAGTATGTATGCTGCAAATGACTTATATCTGATTAAATTCCCTGTTAACATAATTTGAAGTGAAAACAGATTTGAAGTCTTGTAATAGCCTACTGGGTATTAAACAGATTCAGTACACCTAAAGATGTTAGAGAAATCCTAAAGCGCTTTTGAGTTTATTATAGACTATTGTTGAAATCCCAGATTTTTTTGCTTTTTAGTTACAGAGTAAGTATATGTGCACATGTGTGTATGTATATATCTATATATAATCTACATCTCTATATCTATACGTATATCTATTTCTATCAGTCTGTCTATCTATCTGTCTAGCTAGCTACCTTTTCTTTATGTGTGCTCAGAGTACCAATGCACTGTCAGATTAACACCTCACTCTTTTCTCTTCACACCAGTCACCTCACTTGCGATAGATGCTTTCCCAAGAAACTTGGTAAATTCACAATTCTGATTAAGGAAATGAGAACTAAATGAAATTTATTCTTCCTGGGAAATATACACCCAAGTCAATGTGATTGTGTGTGAAATGGTGTATCTGTTCAGGCTGTCAACACCAGGTTATGACTGTTTGCCAAGCAGGACGGGTCAAGACCTGGAGTCTAGACTTGTACTTACTAGGTCAAGGGCAGGAAGTCAGTAAGCAGCAGACAAGTGTGCCAGTACTGAGAGTACTGTTGAAGAGGATGTGTTCAGTGACTGGCATCAGGAAGAAAAGAGAGATGGTAAGCAAAGTCTGAGGAAGCAGGCCAAGGTCAATGTCATGAGCTCCAAACCAAACTAGTGGCCAAGGAGGGAACCCAAGTGTGATATACATAACAGAGAATCAGGACAAGCAAAAAGAAGGGGATAAGCGAAGAGCTGTGTCCCATGTAGACAAGGGAATCCAAAATGGCATTGCAATTGACCCAAGGGCAGAGGCTAGCTGTCCTCTCTCTTATGCCTATACTTCCTGCTAGGTGTGGGTAGATAAGCATTAAGAGCAGGTGTGTGCAGGGAACTAGAGAGAAGCAGATCCCTAAGTTGTCAGAGTAGCCAGACAAAAGTGCTTAAAGCATAAAGCATAAAAGCATAAAGGCCAATGGTCATGGGGGAGTGATTTTTTTGTCCTTCTTTTGGAACTGGTCATTTTCAACTATGGAGCCCCCCCTTCTTTGTTAAGAGTCTAAAGTGAGGCCGGAGGAATGTCCACACTCTCCTGCTCTGGGCATGGACTCTCAAGCAGCCCAAACAAATGGAAAATCTCAACTGTTTCTCCTGGAATCCTGCTTCAAGGCAAGAGACAAGGTCAGAAAACTCCAGACTGAAAACAATCTGTGGTTCTCAGGAGTACTCCTTGGGCAAACACAGGGAGGGCCCACAGCTGGTTTCCTGGGTTGAAAAGCTTTGTTTTCAGATCAAGTTGAGTCAGTGTTCATTTTGTGGTCTGAGTCAGAGACAGCTTTTGAGCTCTTTTGATCCTTAAACCAATAATGTATTGCTTTGTTTTTGTGTGGTATGAAGAATGCTGTGTGTTTGCTGTCCTCTTGGCACTCTCATGAAAACAAGATGTCATAAGACCATCCCAGGGAGTCTCTCTCTCTCTCTTTTTTTTATTAGTGTAAATAAGGCATTAATTGGTGGCTCCAGTCCCTGGCACTATCTCAGTCTCCATTGTGTAGCTCTTCAAGTTAAAGGACTTGATCACCCATGGGCACAAGTCATGGAGCACAGGTGGGCATCAGCAATCTGAAACTGGAATGCAGCTTCCCTTTTCTGAGATGCTAGCCAAATATCCAATCCTTGACCCATTTACAGCATCATTGTCAGGGTCTGGGAGGCAGCAGGATTGAACAAAGCAGGAAAGACAGGGTTAGGAATTGGTCTAGCCAAAAGAATTTGGAAGATAGTGTAAATATAAAAGGCATGGTTTCAGGGCCAGAAAATCAATTAGCAGAGGGAAGGGTACAGAAGCCCAAGAAGAGGAGCCAAGTCCCAGGTGTAATAGATCCATAACAGCAAAAAAAAGTGCATCCCAAACTCAACATATCCAAATAAAACTTATTTTCTCCATCTACTTCCATTTAATTTATTAATTATTTTCATTAAACTTATTTCAAAATCTTAAAGACTACCTCCACTGTGTGTCTTAATCTTCTCTCCTTTCATCTGGCTTCCAACCACTTTAGCCAAATCCCTCATCACTGCTCAACTGAATGATTGTAAGAGCCTCTTATCTGGTCTCTATGCCTCAACTCTCTCCTTTCTCTAATCCAAACTCTTATTTGTTTATGATATGCCACATGTTTATGATGAAACCACAAAACTTTGAAGTATTAAAGTCAGATGTTTTTATTCTATCCTTGATTCTTATTTCAATATAAAATGGGTGCCTTTGGCCATCTCCAAAAGGAATGAGTTTTAGCAAGTGCATATATTGTCCCTCCTACCAATTAGTTGTCAAACTTATATCAGGTCTACCACCACAATATTTCCTGTATCCATTCCCTTCTCTTACCTTTTGACTCCACTCTAGTTCAGGCCCTTATCACTTCCCATCTGTACTATTATTACAATGTCTTAGACCCTTTGCATCTAGTATCCTAGATTTCATCTCCGGTCCCTCCTGAACATAGCTGCCAAATTGATAATCTGAATATATATTTAGGAATCTCTAGTGGCTCCCTCCAGCTTCTAAGATAAAATATAAAGTCTTTTGTTTGACTTTTAAAGAACTTGATAGAATAGGTTCATTCTCTCTTCCCTCCTCAGACTTTGATTAGAATTTTCCTTTTTAACTCACCCTAAATATCTAGGTTATAAATCCTACCTGACCCATATCTATCTTCTGTGGTTTAACTTGACCGTTTCCTTCTGTTGTCTAAAAATTATGCAATTACAGCAGGCACATTTGCTCTGTTTTAGGCTCTTAAGTCCTTTTCAAGAGAGGCCATTAACACAGCAGAAACAAAAAGAAGTCACATAAGTAAAAATAGAAGTTTCCTCAAAATAAATCCTCTCCAATCAGAAGAAAACTTCACTTTTAAGAATTTAACATCCCAGGAGCAGCTAGGTAGTTAGAGAGCCAGGCTTAGAGAGGGGGAGGAGGGGAGTCTTGGATTTAAATAGGAACTCAGATACTTCCTAGCTTTGTGACCCTGGGCAAGTCACTTAACCCCAATTGCCTAAACCTTACTGCTCTTCTGCTTTGGAAATGGTACCTAGTACGGATTCTAAGACAAAAGATAAGGGTTGGTTTTTTTGTTTTTGTTTTTTTTAAAGACTTAACTTCTGCTATTTTTTGTGACTTGGAGCTAAATAATAATATTAGTAGCAACAACAGAAACAACTGATTTTATGTAGAAGTTTGCAAAGCACTCAAATAAGGTAATGTTTGTAAAGCATTTAACACAATGCCTGCCACATAGTAGTTGCTTAACAAAGGCTTGTTTCCTTCATTTTCCTTCTCTTCTCTCCCTCAATTTTCCTTACAAGAACCCTGTAAGGAAGATATTACAAGTGTTTGCAGGTCATAACTCTCTGAACAACTCTGTAGCAGTCTGTAGCTACCTATTACTTTACATTCTACCTCTGAAAGAAAATCCTCCAGAGATTTTTTTCTTAAAATGTATAACAAACTTGGCAAACTTTATTCTCTGTCTAGAGGGTCTAGAAGTGAAATGTATTACTTCTAGAATGAATTCATTCCTAGAATATAACTAGAAAAGAAAAACATAATTATGGACTACTGAGAACAGGTCATGCCTGAGTAACCTCATTTCCCTTTCTTGGCAATATTACTAAACTAGTAAAGGGAACGCTATCTATTGTTTGCTTAGTTTTGGCAAAGCTTTTGATAAAATATCTCATGCTGTTTTATGGAAAAGTTGGAGAGATGTGTATAGAAAGGATGATTCTGTTTGATAGATTCAGAAGTGATTGGAAGGTCATACTCAAAGAATAGCATATGGTAATAGTTCGTCTTTGACAGGAAGTCTCCAGTGGGGTACCATAGGGGCAGTTTTGGGTCCTTTGCTATTTAACATTTTTCTCAATAATTTTGATAAAGACAAGCTCATCAAATCTGCAGATAACACAAGTCCAAGAGATAGTTAATCCACTAGACAATAGAATTAGATGAAAAAAAGATCTCGCCAGTCCATGCAGTGGATTGAGTCCATTAAAGAACAATTCAAGTGTTAGAGCTTTTTTTCTTGGTCTTTCTTGGTGGTTATTTCTTGGGCCTTGCTTGTCATCATTATGCTGGTTTTTCTTTCTCAGCCAGAAGTCTGAATGAGGCAGGCAGACTTTCTGTGTATAGAGCTAAGGAGCAGTTTTTGCCTCAGGCTACTTTGCTAGTCTCCTGGCTTCCACTGTGTCTGCTACGCCTCTGCAGTCCAAGCCCCTCTCAGCTTCACTCCTCCAGCTTCAATACCGCGCCCCATTGTGCAGTCCCTTCTTTCACCCAGATTTGGTTTTTTGTCCTTTGGAGGTATGCTGTATGGGTCAGTGGTGAGGAGTGTTAAGCGCCCTGTTCTACTCTGCAGCCATCCTAACCCAGAAATCCATTAAAGTAAAATTCAAAGTAAACTTTTATATATGGGTACAAGAAACCCCAGCTTCACAAGTATGAGATGGGAGACATGTGGCTATACAGCAGTTATTCTGAAAAAGATCTGAGGATTTCAATGGATTATATGCCCAATGACTCAGTAGTATGATGTAGAAGCCAAGAGTTATTGTAATGATAGGCTGTATTAAGAGAAGCTAGTTTCCAGGAATAAAGAGGTGTTAGTGCTGCTATACTCTGCCCAAGACAGACTATATCTGCAAAATCGTGTCTAGTTCTGTACCGTGGTTTTAGAAGGGCATTGATGAACTGGAGAATATCCAAAGGGCAGAACCTAGGATGATGAAGGACTTTGAATTGATATTATATGAGAACTGGTTAAAGAATCTGGGTATGTTTATCCTGGGAAAAAGAAAGGTTGGGGGTGAGATGAAGGATTCATATATTTGAAGAGCTGTTATTTGAAGAAGGGATTAAACCCCTTCTGTTTGACCCAGGAGGTAGTAGCAGGAGCAATCAGTGGAAATTGCACAGACATCAATTTATACTACATGTCAGAAAGTCTTTATAACAAATAGAACTATCTAGAAGTAGAATGATCTGCTTTGAGATATAGTGAGCTAGCCCTCCTCAAAGGTCTACTACTTTTAGGATATGTTATAACAAGGATTTCTTTCATGTGTGAGTTGGCCCTTTTAACTCTAAAATGAGTGATTCTATGATTTTCTAAAATTTTAAAATTTAAGCAAGCTTTTTGGAATCTAGCGTTAACCTAGCTTCAAGGTAGCTTCAAATTTTATCAGAGTAATGGATTCTCTTGATGACCATATACCATTTCCAATTAATTACACACAAATTTTCCAAATGGTGAATTATATACTTTGAATTCCTCTCCCCAACCTCACTATTCTGACCAAAAAAAGATCTCCCCTCTTCTCTCTACACAACTGCCAGGCTTATAGAATACTAGCAAAGGTTAATATTGACTTAAGCTAAACCCAGAATAATCAGCCTTCTGTCCCTCCAAAATATACTGTATTCCCATTTTTTAAAAAACTTAAGAAATGTCTTTTTAGGGGGCAGGTAGATGGTTCAGTGGATTGAGAGCTAGGCCTAGAGATAGGATGACTTGGGTTCAAATCTGGCCTCACATACTTCCTACCTCTGTATCTCTGGGCAAGTCACTTAATCTCCATTACCTAGCCTTTTCCATTCTCCTACTTTGGAACCAGTATATAGTACTGAATTTAAGATGGATGATAAGGGTGAGTTTTTTTTCCAATGAAAAAATATCTTTTGGATTTTTTTTTTTTTTTTGGTTTTTATAGCACAAATAACTTCTCAGTGAGGTAGTTTTGACATAGTGAAGATAAGAGAAGAAGATGGACTTGTAGTTAGAAAGACCTAGGTTCAAGCCCTACCCCTGACTAATCATTTGGTTTTTGCCCTTCATTTTTGAAGAGGACCACTGACTTCATGGAATGATGTCTTGAATTGTGTCTAAATTGTATTTAGGTGAGACAGAGTTGTACAAAGTCTTCAGCCTCACTCTCTCTTCCTTTGAAGTCATTGAAGTCAGTGGCAAGACAAAAGACCTCTGTCAAAGACTGACTAAGTGAATCACTTGACTCTACAGAGCCTCAGGCAACTCTCTTAGACTATTTAGGAATAGTACAGTTGCCTAACTTCATTGGTAGAGAGTTTCCTTGAGGGAATACTCCATACCCACAAAATTATAGGTCTCATATAGAAAGAAAAACATAGTATAACAGAAGAAAAGTTAAGCAAAACCAACTGGCACAGTAACTATATCTGATCATACATGGAAAACTCTACACTTATTCTCCAGCTCTCTAAAGGTTTCAGCATCTGAATTCAGATATCTTCAATGTAGTTTACATTTAGCTATATAGCAAATGCTTTCTGGATCCATATTCCAAATGCTACTCATACTCCAAATAACATGGTTGTATCTTAAAGATTAACTCTGAAGTGTTGGCATTGTTGATTTTAGTACTGTAACTCACATGCCTTCACCAGTGCTCCTGTCCATGGTAATCATTTGATTGTAACACAGCCAGACTTCATTTTTAGAAAGGGATATTTACTTATGGTGGAATGGTTGGAAGAGTTCATATAAACATTCCCGTCACTAAAATCTGTGGCATACTTTTCCACTAATATGTACAAAGTTCAGGGGAGAGTGGGTCCAAGCTTAGAGAGCACATATGAAAAAGGGATAACTCATAGTTCCTGGAAAGTCTTTTGCTGGAGTTCTCAAGATGTTTCCTTAAATACCCTTAAATATGGTATACCTTTTCTCTAGCCTGTTTGTAGAGCTTCAAATCTGGATCCTATCTGTCCTTTGATCCTTACTTAAACACATAATCCAGCAACACTGTGAGGATGGGAGGCAATGAGGTGGCTCAGTGGGTTGGGAACCAGGCCTAGAGATAGGAGGTACTGAGTTCAAATCTGGACTCAGACACTTCCTAGCTATGTGACTGAGCAAATAACTTAATTAAACCCCACTGCCTAGCCCTTAGCACTCTTCTTTCTTGGAACCAATACACAGTATTGATTCAAAGATGGAAGGTAAAGGTTTTTTTTTTTTTAATTACTAGGATGATGATAGGAAGTCCTCAGATCTGCAAAGTACCCCTGTAGTACCCCCTAGTAATTCAAGGAAAACATGTATCTGGCCTTATTCTGAGGGATTTGACTTATCAGTGAACTAAATGTTGGGACAAGAATTCACAGAGCCTATAAGGTCCACCTATCCTTGTAATCTTTGTTCTTTCTTAGCTATACATCGATTCATATATGTCTTAGGCTCATAAATTTTGAGCTGTGAGAGCTCTATTCTGAGTCCATTATTTTGCAGATCAAGAAACTGAGGCCTAGACAAGTTTTTAAATGACTTGTCCGAAGTCATCTGGGTAGTAAATGGATTTAAACTCATATCTTTTGACTCCAGGCTCATTGTTCTTTCCATTGTATCACACCACCCTTGTCATATTTCCTATAATTCTCACTTCATCATTTCTTATAATACAATGATATTGTTCAGCCATTGTCCAATAGATTGGTACTTATTCTGTTTCTAGTCTTCTACAAAAACAAAAAAGTGCAGTCTTTCTTTCTGCCATTGACTTCCTTGGAACATATGCCAGTCCATATATTATATTCCAAAGGAAAAAACAGTAACTTTTGAGAGGTTTTTCTCCTCTCTATTAATGTGCTTAATTTAGAACTAGCCACATCATCTTATTATTCCATTCTGGGAATCTCTTATTTACTTAACTCTGGATCAAAGACCGCAATTACTTCGGGATAATAGTGATATGTGCATGAATTATTGAAGTTAGAATGTCATTTTCCAGGATCTTGCAGGAATTTGTCAGTCTGCTTAGGATTAGACTCATATATATATATATGGAAAGAATAGTATTGTTCCTTGGGAGTGTTGTAAGGACTCAATTAAGCTTTCATGAATTTTCTCAGTTCCTGGGTTGGGGAACTTGTCACGCTACTATTTCTAATGCATCTCACCCATATGATGCTATAGATGTGCCGAACAATGCACATTAACGGCTCCTGGCCACATGCTGAAACTCTGTTTCCCCTGCCAATGTGCGCTTCTGAGGGACTGAACCAAAAAGTGATCACACATAGAGACAGGAGTTAGGTAGGGAAAGATGCAAACGGAGATTAACTACTTTTCCTTCACTTTGAGCTCTTTCTGAATGAGAAAATGTGTGAGCTATGTATTCATTCACCCACAAGCCAGGTCTGAAATAACTCAGAGGCCAAAGACAACTCTTAACAAAAGCAGAAAATCCAGCCTACAGGACTAGTGCTGCCTTTTGTCAGTCTACAAATGAAGCTCCCTGTCATGTAGCACTTCCTTCCAAAGACACTAATGACAAGAGGCAGAACTCTTGAGCTCTGTTGTATGTTGGAGTAATTACCTCTGATTTACACCTTGCTGTAGATCAATTCCTAACTAAAGATGCCTCAATTTGAAAAGCATTACAGACCCAGAACTATAGGATTTGGAGCTTGTAGGATCTAAGAGATCATATAGTCTAATTCAATTATCCCATTGTACAGATGAGGAAAATGAAGTCTGAAGAAATCAGATCACGGAGATGGTTGATAGCAGAGTTTGAGTTTGAACACAGGTCTTTTCATTTCAAATCCATTGTTCTTTCTGTCAGCAAAACCTGCATCATTCTTCACATGATGATTTACATTTCTCCTTGGATCATTAGTAACTCAGCTAAGGCATTGATTAGTGAAATTATTTTCTCCTCCCTTGGCACTTAAGAAAAGGAAAAATAAAGGAAAATGTATCAAATAGATACTTAGCAAATTTTGTTGACTTGTGGTAGAGTAGGAAGAGAACATTGGCTCTAGTCAGAAGACCTAGGTTCAAATCCTTTCTGAGTACTTATTGAATACTTTCTAGTGGTATGACCTTGGAGAAGTCTTTTAGCCTCCCTGACCTTTACTGTCCACATTTGTAAGATGAAGGGTCTGGACTAGATAACTCCTGAAATTATTAACTTTAGGTTTGTGATCCCAAGTCTTGTGATAACATCTTTGTACAACTTTCTCTATTGCATATATATATATTGCCATTGTTTGAACATAATTATTATTTCTGGCAATTTATTCAAAGTTGATATAAATTATATTTATTTTTATATATTTTCCTAATATACTACTCTTCTGTCCCTTTCTATTGTCATCACCCTAGTACAGTCTTTCATTGCTTAGCTCTTTCTAACTCCAGTTTCAGGTTCACCATTTTCTCCCCACCCCCAATAATAGGAGACAACATTGCCAGGTTTATTTTTCTGCACAGATCTGATAATGTTCCTTCTCTGTTCAAAACTCTTTAATTGTTTATTGAAGAAGGTTCACTTCATCCTGGAATTCAAGGCCATCTACAATCTGGCACCAGCATTATCTTGTATGCTTCCTTCCAACTCCACTTTCTCTACTCTCAAATTCTATTATCCATTGTGCCTCAAACATGCCCTACATTTCCCCAGCTCTCTGGCTTCACACATCAATTTATCTATGCCTAAAATACTCTGTCCTCACCTTATATATCTCTGTCTGTTGAAATTCTACCCATCCTTCCCTAACCAAGTCAAAGCTATCTTCCCTGTATGGGAATCTCCCCAATCAGACCTTACTCAGACCTTATATAGCATAAGAGGTCAAAAATGAAACCATCATTGCCTATAAGGAGTTTTACATTCAACTATCAGACCCCTCATTTTACAGATGAAACCAGTAAGGGCTGGGTGGCTAAAAGTCATAACACTACTCCGTACTCAGAGTTAGGATTTGAACCTAGATCTTCGGACCAGAGCCAAGGTTCTTTTCCCATTCCACCACAAGTCAACAAAATTTGCTAAGCATCTACTTGGTACATTGTCCTTTATTTTTCCTTTTCTTAAGTGTCATGGCAGAAGAAAATAATTTTGCTAATTATTGCCTTAGCTGAGTTACTAATGATTCATGGTGAAATGTGAATCATCACATGAAGAATAATGCAGGTTTCAGTGATAGGAGGGAATGTGACACATATAGATAGATAATACAAGATAACAAACAAAGGGGATCAAGGAAGAGATCAAAGTTTTCTAGAAAAATTTGTGGAAATGTATGTCTCTATTGGTTGAATGAGTCATGTACTTGTTAAGTTGTTCATTGTATTATATTCATATCTTTATTTTATTTATTTATTTTTTTAAGGCCCTTACCTGCTGTCTTAAAATCAATACTGTGCATTGGTTCCAAGGCAGAAGAGTGGTAAGGGTAGGCAATGAGGGTTAAGTGATTTGCCCAGGGTCACACAGCTGGGACATGTCTGAGGCCAGATCTGAACCTAGGGCCTTCTGTCTCTAGGCCTGGCTCTTAAGACGCTAAGCCACCCAGCTGCCCCCTATATTCATATCTTTAAGATTTTATCTTCCTTACAAAATTCTAAGTTATTTGAGAGGAGGGAACTTATCTTAATTCATTCTTGAATCCCTGCCAACATCTAGGAGAGTGTTCCATACTTACTGTTTATTAAATTTAAATAACGTTTTAATTTAAGAAAACATTAGCTCAAATGTGACAATATTTTGTAAACTGTAAAGTGCTATCTGTTTATAAATGTCAGTTTCATAAAATCTGAAAATAGATTAGACAGTGATTATTTATATAAAAAGATTCATTTTGTAAAATGTTTTACTGCAGGTTTCTTTTAAGTAATGAGTTCCCTAGTACACTTAAAATAGTCTATTCTTTTAAAATTTCACTTACCACCCACCTTTCATGGGCCATCTAATTAAGCAAAGTTGATTGGAGCAGATATTTATAATGAATGAAAGGAAAAAACCATTAATTAAGCATTTACTCTGTGCCAGGAATTATGTTAAGAACTGGGGATACAAAACAAGACAGTCTGTCCTCAATGAGCTTACAGTCTAATTAGAGAAGGCAACCTATCTAGGGGTGTGATGGCAAAGGAGGGGTGTTTTGGTCTGGGAAATGAGATGGTGAGTAGAGCCAACAGACAATTGATGGCCATGGTTTTCAGGATGGTAGAATTGATTTGATTATTATTCCCAGAACTAGAAGTGGAAAGCCAGGGCAGATAACTGTAGTGACAGGGACAGAGGTGGCTGGAAAGCAGCACAGTAGGTCAAGGACCCCTATGAGGGGTGGCATGAGAAATGCAGCAGCAGGGTATGAACCTGGCCAGAGAGCCATCCACAAATCTATTTTCTTGGGCATGTTTTTGAACCTGCACCCATTAAATGTCTTTAACCAGAAAAAAAAATAGCGACAAACCAAACAAACTTCCTTTCAACCAAATCTTTCTCATTTGGCCAGATGTTCTTCAAAGCACAACCATAAGAGATGCAAATAACAGCTTCCAAAGCCATGAGTCCAACACATTTTCAAATGTATCCCCTGAATCGCTGCCCTGTGAGGGTGAACCACTGTCTACAAACACAGGAGACTTTTATCACAAGCTGCCCAACCAGTTACTTGAAATCAACCAAGAATTACTTCAGTCTGGAATCATTTCCATCCCTGGTAAGTTATTTCCAGATCCCTGTCCACACAAGGCCCTTCTAAAGCATGCCAGGCTCTTCAGTTCAAGCCAAGCCACACACAGTAGATGTTATCGAAACTATTTTACAAACACTTGTAAATACACTCTGACCAATTAATTCTTTGCCGATGTTGCTCACCACATGTCACGCAAAGCCAAGAGCAGTCAGTATCCAGGCCAGAACAACACCGTTTCCATTTCCTTGTCATCTGGTACACAGGTTCCTCAGAGATGGCTCTTTGTTTTTGCAGGGACCAGAGACCGTAACGGGAGGGCAGTGGTGCAGGTGTGCACCAGAAGTGCATTCTGGTTAAAGGAGCAATCCTCAAGCAGTGAACTCACCCGCCTTTTGATGTACCTCTACGGCATTCCCAGGTCAGCCCTCACCTCAGAGCCAGCTCGATTTTCTGGCTTTTGGATTAAGTTGTGATGGCGTAGTCTGAGAAAGCCTTTTGTTTATGGTGTTCTTTTCCAGGCATGATAAAATGCAAATTTCATTCAAAATCATGGTCAGTAGTAAGGTTGGTTCAGCCTTTAAGTCTTGTCTTCTAATAAAAGCCATGTCATTCCCTGATTTAAATCTAGAGATGCCCTGTGTGACCCTGGGAAAGTCACTTGACCCCCATTGCCCACCCTTACCACTCTTCCACCTAGGAGCCAATACATAGAAGTTAAGAGTTTAAATCAATCAATCGACCAATCAATCAATCTAGAGATGCCACAGTGCTGCTTCTTGCATCTGGATACATTTGGGCCAGGCACAATAGAAAAGGAAGTTATTGTTGGCAACAGTTGCCTAACTTTCAGAGGACTTCCATCTTCTAGCCCTAACCTTATTTCCTGCTATCCTGACACATGAAACAGTAAAGCAGAAGCTAAACATGATACACTCATTCCTGTCATCAGGGATTGGTTCACTTTTCTTTTCTTACTTTCCCTCTCTTCTGTCTATAAATCTTCCTCTCCTTCAAGACTGCTCCTATGTTACCTCTTCTAAGAAGCCTGCCTTGACTGTTCCAGTTCTCCATGATCTCTCTTATCTGAATTATTACTGAGTTTACTACTATACAATGTAAAAGTTTTTTTTTTTATTTTAAGTTTAAATTTTATTTTTTAATTAGGAACCTAAACAGACATAAGTTCTTCAATATTCAAAGAAAGAAATGAGTGTTTATAAATCTATGAAAAGGTCATCTAATCTATCATCTTTCTCTCTCCCATTTTATGTATTAGTTTTGTCTCCCCAACTAGTTTAAAAGTTCTTTCAGACAAGGAGTAATCCTTTCTACTTTTACATACCTCAGAGTGCCTCCAGCACAGTCCCAAGGGTATAGCTCAGTGATGGCGAACCTATGGCACAGGAATATTTCACACTTCACCTGCCTTTCAGCCCCGCAGCCCAATGGGAGTGCTTTCTCCCTCCCCTGTGTAGGGTAAGGATGGGGGCAGGGCACACCCAGCTCTTGGTGTGGGGGATGGGGTGAGGGGAGCCAGCACTGGTCTAGCTGGTACTGAATCAGTTATTATTTCTCATTTGAGACATCTGAAATCCTCAGATGCATGAAATCCTCAGATGCAGACCAAAGTGACCAGTCATAGTGGGAAGAAGTCTTATTATGTGCCTGACCCATAGGATGCCTTGTCAATCTCTTTAAAATGGAATCCACCTACATAATTAAAACAAAATTCCAGACTATCCATAATGACGCCTTTGTTTTGGACAGCATTTGGTGCCCTCAGGGGTCATAGTACAATAGACTTGAAGTTTATCTTAAGGACTTTAGGTGTATAATACTGATTAAGAAAAATGAGATGATAGTATCAAAAGAGTTTCTTTAGCAGATGTAGTTTTTACAGGGTGGGGTTGCTAGCCCCATGCCCAACCCTCCTCCTTTTTCATCCGGGCTAGGGACCCTCCTTGGCCCTGGAGTGGTAAGGGTGGGCAGTAGGGGTCAAGTGACTTGCCCAAGGTCACACAGCTGGAAGTGTCCGAGGCCGGACTTGAACCTAGGACCTCCAGTCTCTAGGCCTGGCTCTCAATCCACTGAGCCACTCAGCTGCCCCAAAAGAGAAAAATAATAACCACTAATTGGGTGGCACTTGGAAGTTTGCAAAGTGCTTTATATATTGTCTCATTCTAACAACCCAGTGAGATAGGTGCTCTTTATATGCCCATTTTATAGATGAGGTTAGCAGTTTGTCTTGGGTTTATGGCAGGATTGGAATTTGGCTCCTTTTGACTCCAAATTGAGCACTAAATCCATTATGCCACTGAAAATAATAACAGGTACTAACACTATTATACATAATTTTAGCCCTGGAATGATGATCTATGATAAACAGCATGGAGGAGTGGAAGGGAGTACTAAATATGGAAGCAGAAGATCTGCATTCAAGTCTTGGCCCTTTCACTCACTAGCCATTAGGCATGGCTCTCTGCCTGAGCTTCAGTTTTCTCTTCTGTAAATGGAAAGGATTAGACAGGTGATCAAAATTCCCTTCCAACTCTAAGATTCCATGCTTCCAAGATCCAATTGTCTTGAAAATAAAATGTTAAAACTGATGTTCTAACTCTTCCCTCCTGAAAAAAATAAAATAAAACCAACCCCAAATCAAAGCCCTTGGGTCCGATGCTGCTGAAGATAAGAGCTGGCAGGTTTGTAAGACTGGACTGCGTGTTAAAAGTCCTGTGATAACAAGGATCTCCTGCAAATCCATAGATGGTAAAGCATTTTTTTTCATTGTGGAATTATTCTGCTCCACTAATAAAGAGACTATGTAGTAGAGAATGGACTGGCCTTAGAAGACCTGAGTTCAAATCAAATTCAAATCTGAGGCAATATGCAAATCATTTAGCCTTTCAGTATCCCCAGGAATTCTCTCAAACTCTTCTGTCCTCAATTAATTACATTTGTGTGGGAAGTTTCCACACCTGTAATCCCTAAGACTAATGAAGTTATAGGTGTAGATAACAACAACATTTAATGATATCTAATGTTAATATTAATCATACTGTTAAAATTGATAACATCCATCATGGTCATGATCATAATGATCAGTGATAATAATGATAGCAATGATGATTATGATGGTAACAACAACAATCATCATGTCCTTCCACATTTGAATTTTGTGAACTGTAATAAATAATTAAATGTCTTTTGTTTATTAATCTGTGAACGCAGCCAAATATCCTGGAGTCAGAGAGAGTAGAAGAGGGCTTCTTCTATTTTACACTTCTTGCTACCTAGATCTTGGGAGTGACACTGAACCAGAATTTCTCAAGGAAGACTTAGAGCTTGAAGGTCTAGAATACCAGTCTCATTCCTGGTATTGTGAGATCTACCATTATATTCCTTCACCCGATTCTCTGTTCCCATTATCATCTTTGCCCAGAAGTTCTTCTGGTTACTTTAAGAAATATCTTGAAAGAGGTAGCTAAGTCACTTAGTGGATAAGGTTATCAGACCTGGTGTCAGGAGGACTTGACCTCAGATATGTCCTAGCTGTGTGCCTCTGGGCAAGTTCTTTATCCCCACTTGCCTAGTTCTTGCCCTTTTGTCCTAGAGTTGTTAGTAGGACAGAAAATAAGAGTTTAAATTAAAAAAAAAATAATATCCTGAAGCTCTAAAAGAAATCCAAACAAAATTAATTTTAATTCACTATACTTTCAAATATTAAAAATATTTCACACTACTTTTCAAGTAGTAAGGCTAGTCAGGAAATTTAAAAAATAAGCATGGTATGTTATAATTCCCCCAAAAAAGCTGTGAGTCACTGACTGAAGATCTACCTTGCTCCTTCCATTCACCCTACCCCTTCACTTTAGATCATCCAAGGTTTCAATATCTACTCTAAAGATATGGCCACACAGCCAATAGAAGTAGTACGTAGCACTTGAACTCTGGTCTTCCTGCTCTGAGGTCTGCTCTCTATCCACTTTGCCAAGCAGCATTCCTCTATAGATGAGTAGAATAAACCAATAAGGAGCTTTAATCTATCCCTTGAGTATCCCAGCAGGGACCCCAGAGCTGGGGCCAATGACTTTCAAAACAAATCTTGGTGATCCTTAGTCAAAAGCCATTATATTATTCAGGATTCTTATCCGTGTGTGTATATATGTAATATATACACACACGAATGACATATCTAAATATATGTGTGTATATATATATATACATTATTTTATAGAAATATATATACATATGTATACATGCATGAAAGTCAGACATATACATTTCCCTAGGAAAAGAATCTTCTGTTTCTTTCCATTCATATCTCTTTAGTACTTGTTTTTGTGGGCAGAATCTTAACATAGTCTTTATTTTTCCAGTTCACTGGTAGACTATCCAATTTCTGGCTGACTTTCAGGTCCCTTCCATTTTAGTTTGGATGGGCGCCAAATAGTCATAAGTCTTTTCAGTCTTGTTCTTTTAAGAGAAGATGTGGATTTGATGTAAGTAATATTTTGTCACTCTTTCAAGAGCATTATGAACCAAGGCTAGGTCAGCAGTCATGGAGATAATTCTTTGTTTTTAAGATCATAGGATTTTTAGGTAGAAGGAACATTAAAAGCCCAACTCCCTCATTATACAGACCAGCGGAACTGAGGCTGAGAAGTCAGGTGATTTTCTCAGAATCACACGAAGAATAGGAAACAAGTTCAGGATTCATTTGCCTTTAAACCCAGTGCTCATGTTATTTTAAACCCTTTTCAGCTAGATTGTTTGGCTCTTGAATTCCTAGCACATAGAACGGTGCCTGGCATGTATTAAATCCCTAATAAAAGCTTCTTGATTATTTGATTTATTGAAACCACACTCTATGATGAATTGTTATTTCACAATTACTTCACATCTTGGGATCTCCTGGGTTTACCTGTTTTTTTACTATATCTTCTAGTCTTTATGCTAGATTATTCCATAGAATTCTGGGGCATTCTTCCAGATACCATCTTTTTAGGATGCCAAGTTTTTTCCCCCACTTTCTTTCTCTCCCTTCAGTCTTTTTCAGAGCACTTTAAATTTATTTTCTTGGGGAGTATAAAAAAAGTTTTCTTTATAGTTAAAACCAGGGTCTTTCTGTCAAGCATTTGATCTATAGTTTGGTTAAAAGCTTTTCTTAACAAGATGAAAAAACGTCATTTTTCTCCCACTGGCCATGGGAGAGTCTCACATGCTAGAGTACTGAGAAACACAAGAGAAGATTTTAAATACGTGCCATTTCTAAGAAGGCCTTAGCAAATGCTCTCTAGGAGACTTTCCACAAGTATATAAACTATAAGTGCATGTGTTTAACAATGTTAAAGTTAGAAAGAATTTTATTTTTTATTTAGTGCAATCGTCTAGTGATAAAAAAAACAAAAAAACAAAAATTGGTGGCCTAAGAGTCAGCATTGTAGTGTGAATAGAGAGCTGGCATCATTATCAGAGGTTCAAGGCTCACCCTGGCAAATACTGCTTTCTGACCCTGGCCAAGTCACAGCAACTTGGTGTCCCCAAATCACTTCCTAAGTCTGAGAGTTGGAGAGCACATGTCTCTCTGCTTCAGCAGAGGAAATTTTCCACGAGGAGCTCCCTATAGAAATGAAATAGCAGGTCTGGACAAAACCCAAAACGCCCAGACTTCTTAAAGATTGTTCTGTCAGCAGCTCTGTCTGCATAATTAGCAGAAGACTGGATGCCTCTCATTTCTATCCTTTGGTCCTTGTTCTAGGAACAATGATCTATACACTGTGAATTGATTTACAAAGAATCACTTTAATATCTCCATCAAAAGACAGTTCTCTAAATATTCAAAGAGAGCTTCCGGTTTTTTCTTCTCTAGAAGTGAAAACTTTTGTCTACTTTCTTCAAGCAGTCCTTACATGACATGATTTCCAGATATTTTACCTTCCTAAGCATCTTTTTCTAGAACTACTACAATATTTTCACATACTCTCTGAGCTGGAAGAGACTTCAGAGACAATCTTTATCTATATTTTATCTGTACCTGGATAAAAATTCCTTCTACAAAATATCAAGGAAAGCTAGGTGGCTAGCAGTGGATAGAGCATAAGGCCTAAATCAGGAAGACTCATCTTCCAGAGTTCAAATCTGACCACAGACACTTAACTCAATGTGTGACCCTGGGCAAGTCACTTAGCCCTATTTATCTCCATTTTCTCATCTGTAAAATGAGCTGGAAAAGGAAACAGCAAGCCATTTTAGTATCTTTGTCAAGAAAATCCCAAAATGAGTTCACAGAGAGTGAGACATGATTGAAATAACTGAACAACAAATACCAAACATTTGATCGTGCTGGAAGACTTCCATTGGGATAAAGCCCACTGTCTTATGAGGAAGGCCATTCCATTTTTGGATAGCCCTAGCTCCTAGGTATGACTATCAATTATTACGTTGTATTTATAGGTACAGATAGAGACATAGGGCTAAATTGGTATGGGCTTATAGCAGTAGCTTGGATGCTTCTGACTCAATTGCTTCTTTCCTTCAAAAGTAGAATAAAGCATGTGACTTCCAGAACATGGAACATAGAGGCATTTCTGTAAAATAAATTAATGAATCAAAAATCTTTGTTTGATAACTCAGGAAATTCATCCTAAGGCAATTGAATTTACAATCCTTATTTCCAAAATGTCATTAAAGAAATATTTCCATTATTCAGAATAGGTCACCAAAGAACTAAATTTCTCCAAAGCTGACAAAATCTGTTGCTTATTCCCCAGTTGGAAAAATGCCCTTTAGGTAAATTGGTTAATGAGATTTCTCTGTTATAAGAAGGTATAATCTGAAGAAGCCACTAGGTAGGTAGTGCAATAGATGGCATTCTGGGCCTGGAGTCAGGAAGAGCTGAGTTCAAATCCAGCCTTAGACACATTCTCTGTGTGACCCTGGGTAAGTCACTTATCCCTCTTTACCTCAGTTTCCTCATCTGTAAAATGAGCTGGAGTAGGAAATGGCAAACCACTTCCAAGAAGATTTCAGATAGGATCAAAGAGAGGTAGATATGACTGAAATGGCTAAATAGCAACAAATAATCTAAAATCTTGAATTCCTTTAAAACAGAACAAACTTGATACACTTTCTTTCTAATATCCTTTCTGTTCTTAAATTGTCACAAACTAGCTCATTGATACAACATCAAATTCGAGAAGTCCTCTAGTCTTTCATCCAAATCAGGAATCCTTTTGTATCATTACTAAAAGATCCCATCTAGACATTTTTCACCTACTTCAGGTGAAGGCAAGCGTGCTCACTGGGTCTAGTCTGTTGTTGAACAACTCTAATGATTAAAAAATTATTCTACTTGTGATTTCTACCCATAGTCCCAGCTCTGCCCCCCAGAACAATACAGAACACATGCCCATCTTAAGCTCTTAATAAATCATTGTTGAGTTCCATTGTTTTTACATGCCAGTGTTTTATGTCTTTGAAAACAATGGTCAGTTTGAACACAGCTCTCATCCATGTCTAATTCAGATCATTTCCACACATACTCATATGGTGTCTCCTATTTTCTAGGCACTGTGTCAAGTGCTGGGGATACAAGGACAAAACCAAAATGATCCCAGCCTACCAGGAACTCACCTTCTTCTCTAAACAACTTCATACCTTTACATAATTTCTCCTAATGTTATTTTCCCTACTCTTTACCATACTGACCCTACTTCTTTAGACACACTCCTTTTGGTCAATGTCCATTTAAAAATTTAACAAATAGAATTGAATACAGCTTCCAAGATTTGGTTCAACAACCTCTCCAAGAATAGCAATCCTCTTACTTTCTATGATCTGGATACTCTATTTTTATTAATGCAACCTAAAATTATTGCTTTTTAAAGTTACATTTTTATGTCATGTTTTCCATTGAGTCTTTAAAAAAATTTAATTAATTTGTTTGTTACATTAAAATATTGAGTTAACTCCCTCCCTCCATTAGAGAAGGCACCATTTGACAATATATATATGTATGTGTGGATATATACGTATGTGTATGTATATATATATATATATAACTATGTCTTATTTATTTCTATGTGTCAGTTATTTCTTTGGAGGTCCTTTTAGAAAAATTCAAACCCTTTGTTTCAGATGAACTAAGGGGAAGATAAAGGGCATCCTTGCTAAAGCCAAGAGAATCTGAATGAAAGGATATTCAGGAGATCATCAAGGAAAAGTGGTAGCAATAAAAAGAGAAAGAAAAGAGGGCTAGCTACTACTCCCCCCCCACACACACACACACAACACACAAAACTATGGGAATCCATTAGAAAACCAATTAAGAAAACCTCAGGTAGGATTGTATTAGCTATTCCCTTTTTTGCCAGGGACTTTTCCTTACAAATATATCTCAGAGCATTTGTTTGTATTGTCTTCCATATATCCAGAAAAATCAGAGAGTAAAACTTAGGTCCTGCTCAGATCTTTCTAAACCCCATCTATGTAAGCTTTTATGTCCAATCGTAAATAATAATACATGGCACATGCAAAGATCTTAATGAATGCTTCTTGATTAATGCTGATAATAATAGCTAACATTAAGTAGTACATTAATCTTTCCAGAATGCCTTATGCATATCTCAGTTGATTTATTATTTGTTTAGAAAAACCTAGAGAAGTCTTTGCTTTTTTATGTCATATTAAATTTATTTGACAGTGCTAAATATATTTGTAGGGATGGATAAGATTTTTTTAAAAGGTAACCAGAGCAATGTTGTTAAACACCAATGTAATATAAGAGCTCAGCTTGTCCTAGAATCAGCTACTTGAAAGAATTAACTGATTAAGCCTGAAATAATAATGGTTTCTGATTTAATTATAATTTCATTTCTTGGGAAAGAGGTAAAAGAGGGGTCTTGAGTGTCTAGAAATCTTTAGAATCATAAAATTTTAGAGCTACAAAGGACCATGGAGATCATCTTAATCTTGATGAAATCTTAGCAAAATCTGTTCTTGCTAAGAAGTTTTAAATGTGCCAGTTAAATGTCAACCTACTTTTCTTTTTACAGGAAGGAGGTTCGTGATTTGGGGCTGGTCTTCTTAGTGGACGCACGGAAATGCCAGCCTGCCCCTGCTCTCTTCAAAGCTTTCACAGCATTACAGGTGTGTTTGTTGTCCTCATCCTTTGTTATTATTGTTTTAAAGGCCTTTGTTTTGCCTTTGGAATTAATTAGACCCTGCCATTTAGCTGGTGAAACTTACGCTGTGTATCACTGATACTCTGACTGAAGCAAAATCTTGTAAAGCATTAGAATGAGAAAGCAAAATTATATTGCATTTGTTTTTAAAAAAACAAAATAGAGCCAAAGAATTCCCTCCTTGGAATCATGCCAACTTTGTCCACTAGCTGCTAGAAAGAGAGAAAGAGATCCAGAAGTTATTGCAAAGATTCTATGGCATATGATTTCATCAGTGGCCACTAGGTCAACGTTTGTTTTTGGTAGTAACTGGAACATAAACAAACTGTAGATCATAAAGGTCTCTGGTGATGAAAAATTGTGTGGTCTAGTTGGAGAATCAAGAATGCTGCTCCTAGGAACTGAAAGGTTGATTTTTTTAAACTCACAAATGATTTCTACTTTTATCCCAAACTGGGTTGTATCTTATTAGATTAGGCCAATTAGCCTATCTTTTTTGATATATTTTTTTCTGTATTTTGACTGTAACTCCAGCTTTATATCATTTGCAAATAGGATAAAGACATGATAAAGAGGCCATCTATACCTTTAATTGAGTAATAATAAAAATTGTTAAACAATACATGGCCAAGCACAGATCCACTCTGCTGGAGCCCTCCTTTCAAACACATACCAGATAAGGCTTCTGTTGGTATCCAGACGTTCAACCCCTTCCACATTTCAAGGAAGTAGCTAAAAGCTCTTTTGTGAGTTGCCTTAAAGTATCAGAAAATCAAAATAAATAAGACCATTCAAAATAACTCTAAACAAAAAAATTCTTGGGGGTATACCTACCAAAAACAAACCCAGTAATATGTAATTAAAAAATATTCTTCTCACAAATAAAGTCAGACCTAAACAGTTAGGAAAACACTAATTGCTCATGGATAAGTGGAACCAAAATAGTGAAAATGACAATCCTACCTAAATGAATTTACCAAGATAATCAGCATATGGCCATTAATGCCCATAGCAACTTAGTGTTTGATAAACCCCAAAATCTAAGCTTTTGGGAAAAGAATTCACTGACAAAAACTGCTTGGAAAATTGAAAAACAGTATAGTAGAAATTAGGCGTGGACCAATATCTCACACCATATACTAGGATATAAAGTCTAAATGAATTCTCTATCTAGAAATAAAGGGTGCCACCATGACAAATTAGGGAAACATGGAAATGTTTACCTATAAGACTTATGGATAAGGGAAGAATTTATGACCAAACAAGATATAGAGAGAATATATTATGAGAAGTGAAATGGATAATTTTGATTATATTAAATTTTTTAAAGATTGTACAAATAAAACCAGTGCAACCAAGATTAGAAGGGAAACAACATATTGTGGAGAGAGGCAGAAATTTTATAGCAAATTTCTCTTGACAAAAGCCTCATTTCTCAAATATATAGAGAACTGAGTCAAATTGATAAGAATACAAAGCATTTCCCAATTGGAAAATATTCAAAGGATATGAACAGGCAGTTCTCAGAGGAAGAATTAACACAATCCATAGTCATATGAAAAAATGTTCCAAATCACTATTAATTAGAAAAATGCAAATTAAAACAACTTTGATATACTACATCCTAACTATCAGATTGGCTAAAATGACCAAAATGGAAAATGACAAATGTTGGAGAAGATGTGAAAAAAATTGGACACTAATACACTGTTGGTGAACTGTGAAATGATAACCACTCTGGAGAGCAATATGGAACCAGGCTCAAAAGGCCACAAAACCTTTGACCCAGCAATACTGCTACTGGGTCTGTACCTCAAAGAGATCAGAGATAAAGGAAAAGAACCTACCTGTACCAAAATATTTTTAGCAACTCTTTTGTAGTGGTGTAAAGGCCAGAATATAGGGGTAAAAATAAAAGGGTTGGACTAAATTTATAAGAGTGTGGTTGCCAGGAGTTATTACTCAATTCCAAATGACCTTTTATGGTGGTTTATTTACAAAAGGAGAAAGGGTGCAAGTAAAAAACTCAGAGAGATTACTCCAGCCTGGTCTGACCCAGGCAGGGCTTCAGAGGCCCCAGCAAAGGGGGCCCAGAGGTAAATTAAACAAGGGTTTTTAGCCACGAGGCCTCCTCTAAGACGAGGGGCCTCTCTGGAGGCTAGTACCTCCAGAACAAGCCAGGGAAAGGAGTCAGCCTTTTTCACTCACCCACATGGTAGTCCTAAGGGAAAATAGAAAAGTAGTTGGAGCTCCTCAGCCAGAGTTCCTCCAGGGTCAAGTTGAAGGAGAAAAACCTCCTCATAGGAAGTTCTTGCCACTTTTAAAGACCATTCCTTTCGTCACTTCCTGTGCCTTCCTTCTACTTTATGTGGACCAATTACAGCTAGAGCTTTGCTTAGGACTACCCAGGGGGCAGTCAGTGGGTTTCTGATTTATCACCCACTATCAGACACATGGGTCACTGACCTCCCCTATAAGGATAAGTGGGGTATATACACTTCAGGTGATTAAATCTAAAAATGGACAGGGGAGAATTAATCCCATCTTCACAGTGGCAAATAATTAGGAACTGAAGAGTTGTCCATCACTGGGAGAATGGCTAAACAAGTTGTGGTATATGCTTGTGATGGAATTCTATTATGCCATAAAAAATGATGAACAGGATGAATTCAGAAAAACTTAGACTTATATGAACTGATGCAAAATGAAGTGAGCAGAAACAGAACAATGTATGCAACTAACAGAAATATTATATGATAAACAACTGGTCTAAACCATTATCAGCAAAGCAAGTCTCCAAAATAATCACAAGGGACTCATGATAAAAATGCTAACCACAACCAAAGAAGAAACTGTTGGAATTTAAGTACAGATCCATCTTCCAATCTATTTCCTTCTTGAGATTTCTTTTGTGTATGTGACATATAGCTTCTATCATAATATGGGAAATATGTAAATAATACATGCATTATATCAAAGTATGGCTATAAACTATGTCAGACTATTCAGTGGGGGGGAGAGAAAAAAAGTCTGAATTTTGAAATTTCAAGAATAATTGTCAAAAAGTGTTTGTATATGTAACAGAAAAAAATAATGTTTTAATGATGCCAGGAGAGTTTAGTGGAACACATTTTGAGGCAATAGAATGCAATTTTACCCTACATTGAGAGAAGTAGTACCAGGTCCATGGAGTTGTGCCCTGGGCAGGCTATATCTAGAATACTATGCTCCATTCTGACTTTTGCATTTTAGGAAGGACACCAATAAACTAGAAAATGTCTCTAGAGGTGGGCAATGTAAGGATGGTATTGTACCTGAATCTTTACTTGGATAATCTCTTCTTAGTTATTGATAAAAGGCCAGTTGATTAGCTGTTGAAGGGGAGCAGCTGGTATACTCTTGGACTTAATAAATTGACTGGCTGTAAAAAGTCTTATAGACAGATATATAAAAATACTTATATTTAATATCTTAAAGTTTTAAGGAAATGAAAACTAACAGGGTTCAAGGATAAGGGAAAAATTATGGGGTCTAACTCAAAACACAACCAACTCAAGACCTCTCATGGGGTCCTCTTCCATCTGATAAGACCTTCTCTCACACTCCTTAATCTAATTCCCAAAATACCAACTAACTAAGCTCATTTCTAATATCTTATAAAATAACATATAAATCTTAAAAAATACTGTCTCAAGATGATATTTCCTCAGCTGCTATATTGCCAGCCTAGCCAAAAGTTGGTTCTGGTTGAGGCAGGAATGACTACCCACCTGGATGAGCCAAAGTCTGTTCTCTCTGCTTTCTCACAGAGATCAGAGAAAAGGGTTTTCTTTTCTAATCTCTGTAAGTCTTTTTCACTTCAGCCACTGCCACACAAATCACCTCTCTCTTCCCAAACTGCCAATCTGGTATTCCCAAAAGTTTCACAGGGAATTTGCCAAAGAGAGAGCGTTCTCTCCAGTGACAGTTGGAAACCTCCCCACTCTTATAACCACCTGAGAATTCTAGCAGCATCTTTGGCTCCAAATTCTGGCCAGGTCTAAAACGGTCTCAAAGGATAACAGGATCCACTCCTGCCATTCACTTATAAAATCCAAAACTTAGTAATACTCCTAATAGCAATTAGGATAATGAAAGTCTTGGATTTGTGTCATATGAGAATCTTGAAATAACTGGAGGTGTTTGGTCTAGAAAAGAGCCTTATAAGATATAGAATTATTGTCTTCAAGTCCCTGAAAGGTTACCATGTGGAAGAAAAATTAAAGTATTGCCTGGCTTCATAAAGTAGAGCAATGGAAAAAAAGATTGGAAATTGCAAAGAGATAATTTTGGGCTTGATGTAAGGAAAAACTTACTAAGACCCAGAGTCATTCTTCCATCGAGAGTAGGGTCTCTTCACTTCAAATTTTAAAGCAAAGACATGTCTTGCATGTTATAAAAGTGATCCTTGTTCAGGTGTAGTTTGGATCATATGAATATTAAGTTCCCACCCAATGTTGTGATTCTGTGTTGTTGTCATTTCTACATGGTTCTTTCTTATTTCAAAAGGGATTTTCTTTCACATTTGTTATTGTTATATCATTTAATCAATACAGCCACCCAATAAATTAGGTAAGTGAATAAGTTATTAGAATTATAGATCTTTAGGAAGGAACCTAAGAGGTCAGGTAGTCCAGATTCCTTATTTTACAGGTGAGGCCAAGTGAAAAGGTAAGTGACCTGCCAAGGTCACATAGCTTAGTGAATGGGACAAAATTAAACTAGGTTCAATCTAAAAGAAATTTTTACCAAAAATTTACTTGACTTTTTTCTCTCTTGGCAACCTGATCCTTGACCACTGGCTTGCTCCCTCTTCCCAGTTCCTTGTTCTCCCTGCCAAAGTCTCCCCAGAACTATAATGCTAAGACTTGAGGACTAAGCATTCCATGGTGTGGAGGATTTAGACATTTACTGATGCTCAGTGTTTTAAGGGGTAAGAAACATTACCCTGGTCTGTTCTGCCTCTGGGGCACATGAGCATAGCTACTCTGCTCAGTGATTTGTTTCCAAGGCTACTAAAGGGATCAGGGCCAAGTGTTATTGTTCACATTCAATAGAAAAACACCAAGTCTGGTTTCTGAGTCACAATAATAGGTTGGAGAAGAATGGGGGAAATAAACAGTGGAAAAAATTCACATTTTGATCTCTGAAATTACATCCAGTTCTATAAACAGATATCCAAACTCTGACTATATATTCCAGTATCTTGAAATTTTGAATTTTGAGATTTCACAGACATTCCACTCTAACCCTTACCTAAGGATATCCTTTATTACATACCTGACAAATAGTCATCCAACTTCCATTTGAAAATCACCAGTAATGGGGAAATGACTACTTCCTGAGGTAGTATATTATACTTCTGGACAGCTAAAAGTATTGGGAAGCTTTTCTTTGTATTGAAATTAAATTGGCTTCTATATAACGTCTGTTTTATGGAACCAAGCAAGACAATTCTAAACTGCATACAGCATGACATCTCCCCAGATATATGAAAACCATTAACTAATCACCTTCTCTTTTTCTTTCCCAAGTTCCTTGGGTCAGAAATGCCTGAGTTCAAATTCTGCCTCAAACATTTACTAACTGTGTGACTCTGGATTAGTCAATTGATATCTCTCAGCCTTAGTTTCCTCATGGGGATAATAATATACCTATCTCACAGAGTTGTTATGAAGATCAAATTAGGTAATAAAACACCTTGTAAATCTTAAAGATTATATCTTGTTGTCCAGTTGTGTCCAACTTTTTCTGACCCCATTTGGGATTTTCTTGCTAAAAATACTGGAGCTGTTTGCCATTCCCTTCTCCAGTTCATTTTACAGACGAGAAAACTGAAGCAAACAGGATTAAGTGACTTGCCTAGGGTCACACACTTAGTAAATGCTGAGGCCAGATTTGAACTCAAGAAGACAAGTCTTCCTGACTTCCTGACTTATCTATTGTGCCACATAGCTACCCAAAGAATTCTATAGAGGCTAAATTATTATCATATGTATGGCATGATCTCCATCTTTCTCACTGATGGTTGCCCTCTTCGGAACACATCCCACTTTAAGACATTTTATGGATGCTAATGACAATTGATTACCTGTCTTTCTTGTTCTATTAATGACCCATCCCCTTCACTGTTCACCAATCTCTGCCTGTATTATGAGGATTCAATTCAAAATCTTCAGATATATCTGTGAACTCATTAATGTGAGTATTCCTCTTCCACTGATGAAAATTAAAACCTATTCATACCTTAGAAATTCACCAGAGGAAACCTTTTGCCAATTCACTATGCCAGAAAATAACACATTAGGGAATAAAGCATGGTTGGATTTTTTACTTGACTGGTTGATGGGTTTGTTTGTTTGTTTTGGTTTTTTTTGGTATTTCTTGAGTCATTGCCCTTAGTAAATTCTCCTACAAGTGGAAATTCTCTTTATGTATTTCTCAGTGGAACCCAACTTTCTGTTCTGTTTTTTTAGCCATCCATTGTCCTAGGACAGTGTCATAATCACTCATGAGTGTGAAGGACTTTTAACTCCAGACAGGAAGGACTTGGAATAGAAAAAAATATTAATAATTGGTGTTAATCTTTTTTCTTAAATTAATTTTGTTTTACAAGTTGAACTTGTATATCTTTTTTAAAAATATTTTTCCATTTTTCCATAATTCATTTTCTTTCCCTCCCCACTCCTGGATAAGCACTTCCATTGGGTTATGCAAATGTTATCACTTATACCTATCTCCATATTATTCATTTTTGCAGTAATCTTTTAAAACCAAAACCTCAATCATATATCCATATGAACAAATGATAAGTCATCTGTTTGTCTTCTGTGTTTCTACTTCCATTCTTTCTCATAAGTCCCTTGGGATTGCCTTGTAGTAGCAAAGTCTATTACATTGGATTGTTCCGCAGTGTTTCACTTTCTATGTACAATGTTCTCTTGGTTCTTCTCATTTCACTCTGCATCAGTTCCTGGAAGTTCTTCCAGTTCATCATTCCTTACAGCACAATAGTATTCCTTCACCATCAGATACTGCAATTTGTTCAGCCATTCCCCAGTTGAGGCATACCCTCATTTTCCAATTTTTTGCCACCACAAAGAGCACGGCTATGAATATTTTTGTACAAACATTTTTCATTATTATCTCTTTAAGGTACAAACCTAGTAGTGGTATTACTAAATCAAAGGGTATGCATTCTTTTAAAGCCCTTTGGGCATAATTCCAAATTGTTCTCCAGAATGGATCAATTCACAACTCTACCAGAAGTGTATTTGTGTCCCAATTTTGCCACATCCCTCCAACATTCATTATTTTCCTATTGATCAGCCTGCTAGGTGTGAGTAATTGGTGTACATCTTAATAAAGATGTTGGTCTTACTAAATTTATGAGAACTTCTGTGAAAATAACTAAGTGTAATTAGACAACATGCTATTATTCCAGGAAACCTCATGTGACTCTTGAAAGACAGATTGTTTAAAGATTCTTTTATTCATGTTTTATTTATTTATTATGAACATGAAATCCCAGAGAGAAAAGAAACAAAAAGAAAAGGACATAAAAGTGAACCAGAATAGCCTTTGAGACAAGTCATTGGTCTTGTATTTTTCCCTTATGGCTTAAAAGATACAAACATCTGTGATTCTGCTTTGTTTTACTAGAATGATACTCCTTCCTTCTCCCATCCCCCAAGGCCTCTTAAACAACAAAACAAAAGATTCTAGTTTATGAAATGTAGTATCTCCACAGCATTCTCAAAACATGGAAAAATGTGATTTGTGGTCATCATTGTTTTTTGTAAATTACTGCTGCAAAACATTGAGAAGGCCTTTTTGCACATTATATTGTGGATGAAGGGAAATATTTTACCAGCCCCATAAAGTGTGGCCCCTCCGGGTGCTGATGTCTATGAGAACAATAGTCTAGTTGAATTATGAGACAATAAAGCATCCTTCACTTGTCCTCTGGATACTTGAAGTGTTCTCCAAAGAATGTGGGTACGCATATATGTTTCAGGTAAAGAACCAATATTAGCTAATATTCACAGAAGGAAATAACAATGGAAAAACCTCATGAATCGAGGTCCCATTTAAACTTCTGTTAGAGAATAATACAATTTCCCAAAAGTCTTAGTATGAGATTAAGCTATTAAACTTTAAAATCATCATCACAAGTATAAGGAGGGGGAAGTGTGACTAAGCAACAATTCGTTTTTAAAAGATGGGGCAAAGGATTAGCAGAATATATCATAAAGCAACAGAATGAAGCTTTTTTGTTTGTTTGTTTTTATTCTACCTTAAGAAAATAATAGTTTCAGACCTAAAGACTTTTGCCCAGATATCTTAGTGCAGTTTTAAACTGTTAATGCTTAAAAACAGATTAAAACTTTTGGGACATCCTATTTTTTAATCACTTGTTACCATAAGCAGATCCTTACAGAAAAGTGTGGACTAAGTCTGGTTCTCTTATGGAAACTCAAACAGTTATCCCATACCTAGCACTTACTGACTTTGTGATCTTGGACAAGTAACTGAACCTCCCTGGGCCTTACTTTCCTCATTGTAAAATGGAGTTGTTGGATTAAATAGCTTCTGAGATCCCTTCTACTTCTAGTTCTATGATCTTTTGATCATTGATCATTGATTGACAACTTCTTTAAATAAGGTAGAAGACCCTAGTTGAGAAGACTAGGCACTTTTTTTAATCTCTCTGGGCCTTAATTCTGTAATCTATACTAAAAGGCAGGGTTGGGGGGAATGGAGACGTCATAGGAATAGAACTGGATGAATGCTTAGTTCTCTTCTAGCCATAAATTGCTCATTCGTGAAAATGATTGTTTTATTCCAAAAAGCTGTGGCCTAAAATGTCATCCTTAGCCATCCCACATGTGCAAACATACTTTTCTATGTAAAAACATATGTATACTGTTTCTTTCCTGTAAACTATAATTTTGTGATACTGAATTAAAGAAGAATTGCTATTTGGGTCCATATTATTTAGAATTTCATTCTTCCACCTTGCAAGATTTCTTTCCTTCCCCAGACCTTACATTCTCCTTCCATTTCTTGGGATTTCCCTGAGGCTGCTAGGGGAACCAGTGAATAGAAAGCTGGACCTAGAGGAAGGAAGATCTGAGTTTAAATCCAACTTTAAATAGGCAGTAGTCGTGTGGCCCTGGGAAAGGCATTTATCCACTTCTGGCCTTATTTTCCTCATCTATAAAATAAAGATAATAATATCATCTAATATCTATAATCCATAAATTGTCATGTGAACAAAATGAAATATTTGTAAAGCACTTTGCAAACCTTAAAGTGCTACATAAGTGCTAGTTGTTGTTATTATCTATGATTATTATTATTTACCCCAAAGTATGTGAATGCTAGTCCTAGAGTCAAAAAGACCTAAGTTCAAATCCAGCCTCAGGTACTTACTAGCTATGTGACCTTGGGCAAGCCACTTAACCTCTATCTGCCTTCATTTCCTTATTTGCAAAATAGATAATTTACTTGCCAGGGTTACTAAATGAGATAATATGATTAAAGGGCTTAGCACATGTGCCTGACAAAGTAGGTACTTAATAAATCCTTGTCCTCCCCCTCCCCACCCCACAGTAAATCTTACACAGAGTACTCATAAATCCTCTCCAGAAAATCCACTCCTGTCAGAACCCTTCCTCTAGACCCTCTGACTTTGTACAGATAATGCCAATAAAGCACATAGACCGTCCATTAGTTATCTGTCACTTTTGTTACATGACTGACCAGCTTCTTTTCTGTTCATAAATCTCTGGTCATATCAGAGGGCTTAACTCAAAACATCCAAATGGATCTGTGATCTCAGAGTTAATGTTCCCTCCCTTAACTGAGGCAAATCAAAACCTATTCATAGGGGGCAGCTGGGTATCTCAGTGGATTAAGAGCCAGGCCTAGAGACGGGAGGTCCTAGGTTCAAATCTGGCCTCAGACACTTCCCAGCTGTGTGACCCTGGGCAAGTCACTTGCCTAGCCCTTACCACTCTTCTGCCTTGGAGTCTATACACTGTATTAACTTCAAGACAGAAGGTAAGGGTTTAAAAAAACAAAACAAAACAAAAACCCTCTTCATACCCTCCCAACTTGGGTATCTCTTTTCCTTCCCTCCCATAAATTTGCCACAGGGCGTTAACCATGGTAACCCCTGCCTCAAGTTGGTGTTCCTGTTAAATCTCTCTTCACTCCATTTAGCTATCTTTCATTTAGCTATCAAAGTTATCTTCCTACAGTACAGATATGACTATGTCACTCCTTGATTCATTAAATTCCAGTTGCTCCCTCTTGCCTCCAGGATAAAATGTAAATTCTTCTTGTTTGGCTTTTAAAGCTTTTTCATAGCTTGGTCTTTTTTTTTTTTTTCCCAATCATGTTACTTAAAATTTATTTCCCTCCTCATACTCTGTGTTCTGCTGCCTGGCTAGCAGACAAGTTGAGAACCTTGAGGACTGAGAAAAGACCATTAAGAGATCATGGAGGGGCATCTGGGTAGCTCAGTGGATTGAGAGTCAGGCGTAGAGATGGGAGGTCCTGGGTTCAAATGTGATCTCAGACACTTCCCAGCTGTGTGACCTTGGGCAAGTCACTTGACCCCCATTGCCTACCCTTACCACTCTTCTACCTATGAGCCAATAGAAGTTAAAGGTTTAAAAAAAAAGAGAGAGATCATGGAGGAGGGGTAGGGTTGGTGGTGTCACAAGAATAACAAGATTGAAAACTAGATACTTTTTTCAATTCTAATGAGCTCTTAAACCTCTCTAATTTAAGTGTTAAGTACCACAGATAAAACAATTTCTGTCATCTTTATGATCTAGAATACCAAAAATGCAAATAGTGTAAAAACTTAATGAAATAACAATAGAAACTAATAAGTCCTAACCCTGAATGCATGCTCTCTCAGCATCCCCTACTATAGCCCACCATACTTCCAGCAGTAGGCCTGCACAAGCTGACCCACCAGCTAACAACAGAATTCAACTCTACACCTCAACCTCTCCTCCCTTAAATCTCCACCTGATACCCAGTATGCCAGACAGCCAAACAACAAAAATTTGCTAATATTGAGATTGCATGGTAGAACTAGCTATATGCTGCTGAGCCAGAGAACTGAGGAGCAAAGGAACTCATGAACTGGGGAACAGAGGGAACAAGGATAGGACACATTTGTGTGACTGTATGTCCCTCTACTAAACCTGAGGAAATTTCCTTGCATCTATTTGGAGCCAGTTCTGTCCCCACTCCCAGAAGTCACATGGGACAGACACTAAAGCTTATGAGCTATGATTGCCCAGCATGGGAGGAAGCTGAGACTCTGATACCCAACCCCCAGAAAAACTTAAAGGGAGAGAGTTAGAAAGTTAGCAATAAGGAAAAATAAGGGGGTGGGGGGGGGAGAGACCAGTATTACTAAAGAACTAAGAAGGAAGAAAACTCAGAAACCTTGAATGTAAGCAAATCAACCAACAAGGAAGGTATTAATAGTAGAAGGAAATAAGAGTATCCAGATCAGGTAAAAGAGTCTGGCACCTGTAAATAAGATTACAAGATGAATGGAAATGAATCCACATGAATGAGGTAAAAGACCCTGTGGATTCTTTTTTTTTTCTTAATGTATGCAATCAAACTTTATTTTATTATAAGGATATTCTATTTTTTACCAATTACATGTAATAACAAATTTCCACATAAGTATTCTGAAGTTATATAATCCAAATTGTCTTCCTCTCCCATTCCCTTCCCCCCTTCCTAGAGCTAGCAAGCTGAAGGTGAATTATCATGCAAAATTTATTTCCAAATTGATTATTTTTGTATAATACCAAAGCCCCGAAACAAAAAACTAAATAAATATGAGTGAAAAATCACATGCTTTGTTCTGCATTCCAACTCCTGACAGTTATTTCTCTGGCAATGGATAGCATTCTTTGTCAGAAGTCCTTCAGAATTATCCTGGATCATTGTAATGTTGAGTGTAGCTAAGTCTATCATAGTGATCCTGTGAATTCTTAAGAGTGCATAAGTGTTCGTGAATGATTTAAAAGAGAAAGAATTGTGAAGGAAGGATGTAGAGCCTGCATAGCAGAAATAATTGACAGAATAGAAAAACTTGAATTCAAAGGGCCAAATCTTACCAAAGAAACAAAAGAGAGCCTGATTGGGAATGCAAATATATAGAACTGTTAGATTATTATTTCTATTTCTACCTAGCCTTAGACCCAACTGAAAAATGACTTAAAAACAACAAAGTAAGGGGACCAAATAAATTGCTCTCTGAGACTCTTTACAGCTATAAATTTATCATGCTAAGAACCTCAAAATAGAATCATGCCAGACATAGGACATAACATCACATTTCATCTATTCAGTTCAGTAAACATTTATTAAGTGTCTTCTATATGCTAGGCAAATAAATAAGAAAAAGAGACAATCCCTGCCCTCAAGGAGTTTACAATTTTAACAGAGGAAGGAACACAAAAGAAAGATGAAAGAGTTAGAAGCTACCAGGGGGTATCCTGCGTTGGGGCATATGTGTTTTGTGAAATCTTAGCCAAGCATAGCTGCTAGTGTAAAATGAAGTTATCCAGAAGGTTGTGAACCCTCTCTGATGGAAAACTTTGGGAGGAGTTTATTTCTTTTCCCTCTAGCCCTCTAATCAGAAAGGAGAAGCAACTGAGGATAAGTTGAAAAGGTATTGATTATCAAAACTTAGAACAGATAGGTGGCACAATGGATAGAGTCCTGGGCCTGAGATCAGAAAAACTCATCTTACTGAGCTCAAATCCAGCCTCAGAAAACTTATCACTGTGTGATCTTGGGAAAGTCACTTGATCCTGTTTGCCTTAGTTAGGAACTTTACTTTGATCCCTTAGCAAGTATAATAGATATCTTGCATATACCTAGTTTTTGATGTGTTATCTCCCCTTTTCAAATGTGAGCTCCTTGAGTGCAAAACAATTTTTAACTTTTTTTAAAATAAATAACACTTACTGTGTGCCAAGTACTATGCTATTTCCTCATTTGATCCTCACAACCCTGGGAGGTAGGTACTATTATTAACTCCATTTTACAATGAAGAACTTGAGACAAACAGAAATTAAGTGACTTTCCTAGTGTCTCTCATCTAGTATGTGTCTGAGACCAGATTTGAACTCAAATTAGCACAATATTTGGACCACAGTAAACTTGTAATAAATGCCTGTTGACTGACTAATTGACTATTATGGGTCTGGTGTTAGATTTATGTTAATAGATGAGAACTTATTCCATAGATTTGGAGAAGAGGACATCATAAATTCAGTTACTTCAGTAAATAAGTAGTCATCATTGAGAGCTGAGAACACTCCACATGAATTATGGCATGTGTGAAAAACAAAGATTTTTAGATGCAAAGCTTTGCCTGCATCCCCAGTGAAAGGTATACAAAGATGGAAAATAGACCAAGGAGTGGTCTATTTGTAAACCAGTGATCAGTGCACAGAATGCAGAATTCCTTGCATCCTCAAGAAAGCAAGATTTTAACATCTAATGAAATATATTTAAAACTCTAATCAAAGACATGATAAAACTTTAGAGTACAGGCCTTTCTAATTAGTTTCATGAATATGCAATATTAATTATGTCACTTGTCTCTTTTCTAGACACCATGGTTATAGGAATATAATTTCATGCTTTTCTTCTTATCAGTGACATAAACTATTTTTGAGTCAAGTTGGTTTCTGGGCTCATAGAGCCTCTTCATTGTGGCGAATATTTTGCATTGATTGGTTAGACTTCTCTAAAAAATAGTGACCAAGTTAACATCTTTCCTTTTACCCTTTTCCTTTCTTTTTGGAATCAGCAGCAAAGGAAGAGTCTGCTACGATTACAAACCGCACTTTCTTTAAATCTTTACACTCTCATCTAACTTGATACTTTGACAACTTTGTTCCAGCCATTTAATGATCTGACTATATGTAGATAGCCAATTCAGAAAGCACTCCCACACTTATAACAAATTATTTCCTCTTGGTTAAAGCATGAGAGTCAATGTGGTATAGTGAATAAAAGGTTGTCCTTGAAGCAAGGAAGATTTGAATTTAAGTTCTGCCTTGGAAGCATGTTGATTGTGTGACCCTGGACAAGTCACTTAATATTTTAGAGTGCTGGATAACTTTCTAGGACTATACATTGTAAAAGTGGTACTAATCTTTGTTAGTAGAAAGTATTCTTCATCTGGGACTTTCCTGTGCCAATGAAATCACAAGTCTAGTTCTTATTTCTAAAATAGAGCCAATTTCATTGTTTTAATGGAATAACTGGATTAACATATCATGCACTTTTCACTTCTCTTCTTGAAAGAAGTGGTCAAGGTAATCTAATCCTCTGGGATAATCCTTTGAGAAAGAGGGGAAAAAAAGAAAATCTAAGTGACAAAATACAAAATATGTCAATAAAATCAATTTTTTTAAAAAAAGGAAGTAAAGTATATAGGTACAAAGTTCCTGGTTATTATGCAAATCTTCTTTCTCTTTTATTTCCAGTTTCTAAATTGTATCTTCTAATATAGTTTTGGTAAATTTTTTGGTATCCAGCTTCACAACAAAATTGTTAAGTAAGCAAGGTAAATGTTGGCCTAGTCTAGAGAAGGACAATTAAGGATGGTGAAAGACCTCAGGTTCAGGTCATACAGGGTTAAATTGAAGGAAATTGATATGTTTATCCTACTTGATGTGGGCCAGGCTGATTGGATCTCATCTAAAGAATTGATTGATGGCTCAAACCGACTGCATTGCAAGGAAACAAGCTTTCTTTTAAGAGACTATAGTAACAGAGTGTCTATAGATATCTAGTAGAGTAAATAATTAAGTAGAGTTAGATAAGGTAAGCAAAGGTAAATGTGGTAAGCAAAGTGGATAGGGATTTTTCAGAATACTTTTTTATCTTGTTTAGTTACTAAGGAAGGGTTCATTTATTTGGACTGTTGTTGCCCTATGTTTCCAAGAAATTGATGTCACTTTATCCATGGTCCACTTTGGTCTTTGTGGCCTTACCCATGATTTACTTTGCTTGTCCACTGAGGATGGAGAGTTAGGGGGGGGAAAGCAAACCACAATGTAAATGAGATGCTAATATGTTAAATACCCTGGGGCAACTTTAAGTCAAGTTTTGCTCTTTTCTGTGTAGACTCTAAGAAAGGCAGTAAGTGTAGAAGTTGAGCATTGTTTGAACCTACTGTTATATGACTGGGGACCTGAACCATCTGTGCTGCTGTCCAGAGACTCCCCCTGCCAAGGTCCTAGGTAATGTTTAAAGATTGATGTGAAGAGGTTTCTCATAATTATGAATCTAAGAAACTCGTATGTCTTATCTGAAAGGTGGCCCCACACTGATCACTATTTGTTCTTTCTCTGTCCTTTTTGATTGTTTATAGCTACTTGGCAGGGTTTGAAGACAGGACTATGATAGGTTTCTTCTAGTATTTGAAAGGTTATCAACAGAAGAAGGATCAGAATTAGTTTGTTTGACCCTAGGTGGGCAGAACTCAGATCATTGTGTGGAAGTTAGAAAAAGGCCGATTTAATCTTTCTCTTAGGAGTATTTCCTAGCAATTAAAAGCTATCCTGAACTGGAATTAGTGGCCTTAGGATATAGCGAGTTCTTCCATCCAATGGCTATGTGAATACTTATTAGATTTGTTGTAGGTGAGATTCTGTTTCAGGTATACATTGAACTAGATGGCTGCTGAGTTCTCCTCCAACACTGAAATGTTATAATTCTTTCACCAAATCCTTGATGGAATTTTTTGATTTCTTAATTTCAATAAGCTTTAAGTGTCTTCATGATAGATTGTGACATTGCTCATTCTTAGTGCTATAAGGCAAGATGAACAAAAGTCTCATGAAATGACATTTCTTGTAGCTCTGGAGCACATGATGATAAAACCAATTCATCTAGTTCCCTCATTCACATCCCCCCCCCCCCCCCAAAGGGATCTGCTCAACATCTTTCAATTTAGTAGTTTCTTCTTTATTTAGTTCAATCCCACACACATTTATTAAACATCTTCTATGTTTAAGGAACATTTCTAGGCACCAAGATTGCAAAAACACAAAACAAACAATCTTTATTCTCTACGAATTTGCAAAAAGAATAGACTAAAATAGAGCTGATACAGTCATGAATGCTTAGGTTCTCAAGTAGGCCTATGATTTCCGCAATTGGAATGTTTCTCAATGAAATGTAAATTTCCACCTATCCTTACTTACCCATCTAGTGGGACTTTTGTTCATGTCCTTCCATAAGTTTTCCTCAAAGCTCTTAGTAAATTTTCAAATATTCATTATTAGAATTTTTGGTCCTATCATTCTAGAAAGCAATATGGATACACAATACACAAAAAATTCCCAAATTGTGCCTACTTTTCAACTATTTGGGACTGCCACCTATAAAAGAGAGGTCAAAGACAGAGGAAAAGGATCTATTAATACAAAATTATTTATGAGGGCTTTTTTTTTTTATTATATCAAAGAACTAGAAACAAAGTGGCTGCCCATCAAATAGAGTATGGCTGAACAAATCTGGTATAAGAATTTAATGAAGCATTACATTAGAAATAATGAATGATTGATGCAGAGAAAGTGGCCTGGGAACACTTTTGTGATCTGATGCCTAGTGAAGTAACCAAGACCAGGAGAACAATTTGCATAGTGACCAAAGTAATGATGTAAAGGAAAACAACTTTGAAAGTCTTTAAAACTTTGATCACTAAAGTGATCAATCATGACTTGAGAAGACTGATGATGAACTATGTCTCCCATCTACTAGCAGGGAGCTGATAGAATAGAGATGCAATATGAGGCACACATTTTCAGAAATAGCAAATATGTTTATTTATTTTGAGTGTATGTATTTGTTACAAGGGAAGTCTTTTTATGATAAAGATATTTTATTTTACCAGTTACATGTAATAACATTTTTCCACATGAATTTACTGAAGTTTTAAGATCCAAATTGTCTCCCTTCCTTTCTTCCCTCCCCACTTCCCTGAGATGGTAAACAACTTGAACTGGGTTATACATGTATTATGGTACAAAACATATTTCTATATTATTCAATTTTTAAGAGAATAATCATATAAAACTAAAACCCCAAAATAAAAGCCCAAATAAGCAAGAGTGAAAAATAGTATGTTTTGATCCACATTCTGATTGTAACAGTTTTTTCTCTGGAGGTAGATAGCATTCTTTGCCATAAGTTCTTTAGAATTGTCCTGGATCATTATATTGCTGAGAGAAGGTGTCTTCCATCGTTGATCATTCCGTATTGCTATTAGTGTGGACAGTGTTCCCCTGGTTCTGCTTATATCACTCTGCATCAGTTTACATAGGTCTTTCCAGCTCTTTCTGAAATCATCTTGTTTATCATTTTTTAAAGCACAATGATATTCCAACACCATCACATAACACAATTTGTTCAGCCATCCCCAGTTGATAGACAAACCAAAGGAAGTCTTTTAAATGGTGAGGAGTAGGATAAATAGCAATAGAAATTTGTAAAAGGGAATTCTTTGTTCTCTCTGAGTTTACACTTGTGAAAGGGAATCCTTTATTCCCTTTGTCTGTTTTGAGTTAACATTTTGGTTAACAATAACTTAAGGGGCAGCTGGGTGGCTCAGTGGATTGAGAACCAGACCTAGAAATGGGAAGTCCTAGGTTCAAATCCTGACTTCAGATACTTCCTAGCTGTGTGACCCTGGGCAAGTCACTTGACCCCCATTGCCTAGCCCTTACCACTCTTCTGCCTTGGAACCAATACAGAGTATTGATTCCAAGATGGAAGGTAAGGTTTTTTAAAAAACAAAAACAATAATTTAAGTACCCCTACTTAGTACCTCACCAGATTGTAAATATAGGATTAACTCTCCTTTGTCTACTTTTGAATTAAATCAACAAAAACTTGAACACCCTACTTATCACTAGGTGGAGGAGCTCTCTACCTTTTCAACTCAATCAGCCAGAAAATGAGAATTCACACCTCAATCAGCCAGGAATCTGTGAACTCTTTTGATGAGTATTCACCTCTCCAGAAGGTGAGAAGTGGTTCCCACAAACACTGCCCCCTGAGCAGTGCTGGGCAATTTGGAAGCTGTGATTGGCCCTTGTGAAAAGGAGAAGGGACAAGAAGCCAATATAAAAGGCCCTGAATTTCTGGGGTTAGGGGAAGTTGACTTTAAGAAGGAGTTAGGCTTCAAGAAGGAAGTCAGCTTCAAGAAGGTCAGCTCAAGGAAGAAAGGTGGCCTCAGGAATCACCTTCAGCTCCAGTCATCTTCTTGAACTGCCTCTTGGAGGGAACTTGGTTGAAAGCTGGCTTTCCCTTCCTGTCTTCTAGAGAGAGTTTAATTCCAGCTCAAGGTCAATAAATTCTGGCTGAGTCAAGCACTGGAGAAATCTTTAGATAGATAGGCTAAATGTCTTCTCTAGCTTCTTCTTACATTTTTCCACTTTCACTCTTTCCACCTCTTTTGTAAATAAAAGCTATTAAAAGTCATTTAGACTTTGAGCAATAACACTTTAAATCAGCAACTACCATATTATTTATAATTTTCATATATTTTAGACAAACCATTAAAATTTAATTCCTATAGACTTTTTAAGCAAAAAAAAAAAATCAATGAAATATTTTAACATACATAAGAGAAAGGAGGAAACTCACTAGGGACAGAAAAACAGAGTTGTTTTGTTACTTCCTGATTAAATGTAATATATGTTTTTAAAACTATGTATAGTTATTTGGAAACTAAATAATCTTCTCCTAAAGAATGAATAGGTCAAAGAAGAAATCATAGAAAAAACAAATAGTTGCATTAAAGAGAATGACAACAAAGAAACCACATATCAAAATTATGGGCTGCAGTCAAATCTATAGTGAGAAGAAAATTTGTATCTGTAAATGCTTACAGCAAAATAGAGAAAAAACAGATCAATGAATTGGACGTACAACTAAAAAAACTAGAAAAATGACAAATTAAAAATCCCCAATTAAATACCAAATTAAAAAACTATGTAACAAAAGTTCATATTTTCACACATAGACCCTTTTTTGTTTTTGTATATTAAAACATTTATGTTTATTAATAAAGAAGCATTTACTATGTTCCAGGTACTGTCCTAAGTGCTGGGGATAACAAATATCAGCAAAAATTAAAATAGTCCCTGTCTTCAAGGAGCTTATATTCTAATTTTGGAAAATAATACATTAAAGGGAGCTGAAAAGCAGGGTGTGAATACTGTTCTTGATGCAAGGGCAAACTGTTGACATCTGGAAAGTTAGGAATAGAAACAGGGTGGGAATGAAGGCTGGCCAGCCTGAACCTCTGCTCAAAATGGAGGCCTTAGGAATAGGAGAAGGGGAGCCTGCCTGATGGAGGGTTATTCCAGGATAAAAAGGCTATATGAAGGTTAGATATTCCAGGAGATGGAAGCTTCAGACACTAGAGGAGATTCTAGGCTGAGACTATAGCTGAAGCATCATGCTGAAGCCCCAAAAGTCACAGGGAGAGCTGGGATAACAAATCAAATAGCATTCCCTAATCTAGCATTACAGACTCAGGCAGATTTTTGTCCATTGGCATACAGCCCTTCATTGATAGTCTGTGTGCCTTGCAGGTAGGGCTAAATTTACACAATACCACTTGCCTTACTTATCACTTATTGTTTTTCATTTCAGTAGCCAAGTGCCTCCAAACTACTGCTTTTGCTTAATTTCCATTCTGAGTCATGTACAGCTAATTTCCCCCAGCTGGCAACAGTCGCCATATGTAGTCCTTGGGTAGGAATAGCCTCCCTTCCTGCATGCACAGCTGCTATCCTGAGACAAGCATTTTTCAGAAAAGCAAAGCTGATGTATTGGGGTAGGAAGATGAGGGGCAAATAGAATTCCTCTCACTTCTGAAGTGTTCTGTTTAACAAGATATTCTAAGGTGTTTTTTAATCACTTTTTTAAAAGGATATCCAAATGGTATCAGGTTGACATTGATATTACTGTTTTTGTTTTTGCTTTTAATCTGGCTTTCAGCCTGCATTCAGTGTTGAATGTTGTCAGGTTGTCACAGGTTGCCTTAAGAAAAAATTCATAATGATCTCATTCCAAAAAGACTCCTAAAAGCAGCATAATGGATTTTGGCAAAGTGACCAATGAGAAGTTTGTTTCTGATGAAGGAAGTTGAGATAAGGGAGCTAGAAGGACATGATAGTATTGTAGTTAGATTAAATTAGGTCTGACCATGTTTATATCTCAGTTCCATTTCTGACTGATTTTTAATTCCCATTCAGCATGTACCACATGTTTTCCTGACAAGGAAGAGAGGTGAGGTAAATTAAGTTAAATTCGAAACTAAAAAGCCATTGGAGTTTTAAAAACATACTATGTTTTACCTATTCACCATATAGTATAACCACTATATACTCTAAAAGAATGAGTTTTATACATAACTAAACTGGCTTCTGCCATGAATTTTGCATGCAGTAGAAACAATCAATCAAAGGCAATTATTAAGCACCTACTATGTATCAGAAATTATGCTATGCACTGGGTGATATAGGGCAGCTAGGAAAGAATGAAGGAGGGGATGGAGTGCTGGGTCTAGAGTCAGGTCAACTCATCTTCCTGAATTCAAATACGGCCTCAGACACTTACTAGCTTTGTGTCTGTAGGCAAGACACAACTCTGATTGTTTTAGTTTTTTCACCTTAAAATGAGATGAAAAAGGAAATGGCAAGTCACTCCAGAATCTCTGCCAAGAAAATTTCAAGTGGGGTCACAAATAATTGGTTGAAACAGAAAAAGAAAATAAAGACAAAACTGGGGATGCAAAGACAAAAAAGGAAGCCCTTCCTCCCCCCTAGGAGCTTGCATTCTGTCATTAAGTCCTAGTGATAAAAGTCTACCCTCAAAAGACTTTGAAAGCCTTTCAAAAAAAATATTGCAACATTGCTTATAGCTTGGTGTATGTGATAAGCTCTCAAAATGTTAGTTGAAATGGCTCATAGGAATAAGGGACCCAAAATGCCTCATTTATTTTCAAGATGTTGTTGAACAGAACTATGAGCTATAGAAACAACTTCATAGGAATTAAATAACATCATGTAATTATGTGATTCTTCCAAAATATTCTCCTGATAAAAGAGGATGACAAAGGAACCACTAAAGAAAGACCAACAAAACTATTTTTAATATAAACAAGGCAGTATTATAGAAATAACATATAGTCTCTAGAAGCAAATAATAATCTAATCAAGACAGAATTTAACCATCAACAAAGCAAATGTTTTTTGAATGAGGAAACTGTAAATTATAGAATCACAAAAAATTATGAACCAGAAGGGATTTTAGACATCATCTGCCAATCTCTTAATTTATAGGAAAGGAAAATGAGGCATCAAGAGACCAAGTGATCTCCCTAAGGTCATACAGCAAGTGCTAAGCAAAGTCAGGATTAAAATATCCAACAGTCTTCCATTCTAGGGAGTCTCTTGACTCTCAGGCTAGCATTAATTACATTTTATATCACACTACCTCTTCTTCAACTTGGAAATGTATGGTTTGGGCAAATATCTGCCTTTTATAGATAGTATCAATCAATTGTACTGTTTTTAACTTATTTTTCAGTTTAAAAAAAATTAGAAACTAAAGTGCAGCTAGGTGACTGAGTGGCCTAGAGCCAGGCCTAAAGACAAGGAGGTCTTGGGTTCAAATCTGGAATTAGGTACTTTGTAGCTGTGTAATCCTGAATATGCCATTTAACCCCATTTGCCTAGTCCTTACCATTCTTCTGCCTTAGAATCAATTCTAAGAAAGACAGTAAAAGTTTTTTAAAAATTAGAAAATTTTATGACTTCAGGAGATTGATGATGAAGATTTTTACCAGAGAGGTGATGGGTTAGAGGAACAGAATGAGATATATACTTTCCAGTATATGTTTGTTTGAAGTACTTGAAGTTATTTCTCATAGTGAGGGATTTTATTGGGTAAGGTTGTGGGCCGAGTTAGTGGAAAGTCATAGAGAAACAAAAAGAAAGAAAGACAAGAAGATTAACAAACAAAAATACATAGAAGAAATCAGAAAGAATTTCAGAAGGGGACACAATCAATTAGGGCTATTTTTACTATATTAAATTTACTATATGCTTTATATCTACCTATGTATGGTATCTAGAGATGAAGGTCAAAGTTAAAAATCTTTTTATTCTTTATATATTGGAAATTTTGGGTTGATGATTGTTGAGTTTGTATTAAAAAGACAACTTTAAATGAAATTTCAAAATACTTGTTAATATCACTTTTCTTGCTCTAGAATTCGGCACCTCAGTCCATTCACAGCATTCTGCTTCTGGTGGATAAAGAATCAGCTTTTAGGCCTGACAAGGATACAGCACTGCAGGTAAAATTGAGAAGTGGTTTTAGATTTTTAGTATCGTGCTACTCAAAATAATATGCATTGTTTAGAGATTTCTGTGAACTAAGAAAATTAAGGTATATAGTAAAAAAGATTTTTAAATTTTAACTTTTGTGTTTCTTGAAATTAACTAATGAAATTAATTAATTTCTTAATTCTAATTTTAATTTTTTTTCTCTTTGTATATAACTATTTGGGCACATTTGTTTTCTTCTCTCAAGTTAAAACTCCTTGAGGGCAGGGACTGTCTCTTGCCTCTCTTTGTATATCCCAGCACTTAGCACAATGCCTATCACATAGTAGGCACTTAATTTATTGATTGAGAAATGGACCTAATCCTGCTCAAAAATAAGTTTATTTATCTTCTGTCTTTTGTGTATAATCTATTTTCATTAAGATAAATAAAGTTATTTTCCAGTTGTGGTGATAAAAAGTGAGAACTGACCTTCATTTACTCTTCATTTTGACATTAGATGTACTTTGCAGGACAAAACCAAACCTAATGTTAAAATATAGATAAGTAATTTAAGTCTGAACAGAGCACATGACAAGCAGACATAACAGAACAAAGATATGTTCCACTTGGTTAAATAGACTAAACTCAAAGATCTTCTTATCTTCTAATCAAACTATGAAGTATGATTCCAAGTCAAGTTAAAAAAATTATAAAACTCATTTGAATATCATGAAAGTTACTCAGTAATAAGGATACAACTGTTTCTTGTTCACATTGTTCATCATTAGTTTACAAAAGGAACATTTATTTAGAGCAAAAGGAGTCAAATATTAGAATTTTTGTTTCTTTGACAAATATATCAAATATTAAAGCCTGATTGCAATATTTTACAAGTACTGGGAATTGGACTAAGGAGCTGTGTGCATTTAAGAACAAATCAACTATTTAAAAAGTGGGCATTTCTATCAGTCAATAGGTGGCTTTGTCTTACTCTTTACCACAGTATGCTGTGGCCTATTTGACTCATCGACCCTTTGTCCTTACTGATTTGGCAGTAATGCCAATTTCACATTCACCTGGAAGTTCTGCTCATCTCCAGACTTGGAACCAAGCCTTGCTCCAAGCAGGAATCATATAAGGAAGGCTTTGCAAGAAGATCATACCATCTGAGATGGAAATGAGAATACCACATGATTCTTGCTACTCATCATTGAGCGTTCGAGTTCCCCAATGGCTGGATTTTCTGTTATATCCCTCTTTGGTTGGGCCACTGTTTTTGTTTCCTCTATGCCAAATGCATGTCTCCTCAGACATCTACCTTTGCCTGTAGGTGGGGACTTTCATTGATCATCTGGTGTATGGTGGAATCAAAACCACAAAGTCGTGTCTTTCAGAGTTCTATTTGGCTTCCATTTTACCTTATCTTCCTTGGCCACATTGGGACTCTATGTCTTCCCTTCACACCTCCTTTGTCCCTTTTCTCAACTTCTGCCACTGAATTAGAGAGGAGAATCCATCAGTATTCCCAGGTATCACAGCAATAGAAGTAGTGAGGAACACCAGAACATCAATCCCATCCAAAGTGAGTGGATTATAGAAGACCTTTTCTCTATTCTTTTTCTTTTCTCACCTTCTCTTTCCCTTCTATTACCTTTAATTTTTAATTTTTTCCTCTCTTCTCTCTAATTCTCTTTAATTAAATCTAATTTAATTTCCTTCCCTCCTTTTTTCCTCTATTCTTTTTTCTATACATTATGAACTTCTGTTCCACTCATCTCATTTTTTGTGTTTTAAAGTGTCTCTTGCCTCCTCTGCTCCATTTGCCATTTTCTTTTATCTTTTCTTGCTATTTCCTCTGCCTTTTTGCTTTCCCTCCTCTATATTTTCTCCCTTCCACTCTCTCCCTCCCTTTTTTATCCCTTTCTCCTTTCATTCTCTCTTTTCTCATCTTTACTTCTCTATTCTTTTTCTTTATTTTTATTTCATTTATTTCTCTTTCATCTGTCTATCTTCATTGTTATAACTAGTCAAATTTGAAGTACTCAAAGGTTTACTCTAATCCTATCACTAGGAAAACAAAAGCCCAGCCAATTATTTCTAGGCTAACACCCCCAATCTCCTAGCATTCTATGACACCGGAAATTTAAAATTCCAAAGTGGGTACATTCTGCAGAATGCAGGCATCAGGAAGCAGTGCATTAAAGTGACATTCTCCACTAATTCTTGCAACTCTGAGAGCTATACCAGGGCAGTCACTTGGTAGATGGTCCTACAGAAGCATAGAATAATTGATACCACACAATAAAACAGTATAAAACTGAAAGTTGTGCCTGGATCTTCTCAAACCTAGTGCCTCTGAGTGGCAGTGGGCCTCTGGGGTATAATCTATTTACTGTCTAGTCTAGAGTGTTTGAGAAAGTAGGAAAAAGTTCATTTATCACAGGATTCTTTTTCCCCAGTGACTAGATTCATGGCAATAGTAAAAATCTTTTAAACACCTTTTCCTTAGCAGTATGAGGTTCTGACCTCCCTGAAGGCCCTGCATAAGCTCATTGATAGTACACAGCTGACAGCAGAGTTTGATGGGACCTTTGTTTACAACCACAGTGAATGGATCCGTTTCCGAAGGGTAAGTAAGACATGATGGCTCAGTGCTCTTCCCTTGTTTTCTCATTGCATTGTTTTTCCTTTTCTCAGTGTACATAGTTCTATGTTCTTTCTGTTGTTTTATATAGTTATTCATCATATATGCAACAAGCATTTATTAAGGCCTTCTATGTGTCAGGCCATGCTAGGTACTACAGCAACAAAGACATAGAGGCCATCAAGGAACTGGCATTGTGAGGAAAATGTTTTGCAAATTTTAGAGTTCTATGTAAATGTGAGCTTTTGTTCTTGTTACTAAGCATTCAAGTACATATACTATAAGGTAGATTGAAGGTAGTATGCCACAATATAGAGAGATGGCCTCAGAGAAAGGAAGATATGCATTTAAGTCCAGTTCTGACACATACTAGCTATGTGACCCAATGCAAGCCACTTAATCCCTCCATGCTCCAGACAACTCTCTAATATTATAAAGAGCAGAGCAGGCACCAACCTTAATTGTTAGCCAGAGAATTCCCTATACCAAAGAAACCAAAGGGATAGTTCCTAACCCTAATTCTCAACTTAGAATGTGATTAGTTCTTTAGTCTCCAATTAATTTTTATTCTTTATTTCCATAGTCCCTTATTATATACAATTTTTATTGCATCATGGGCTGAAAAGGATATATTTAACATTTCTGCTTTTCCATGTTTAAGTATAATGTTTTTGTGCCTTAATGTTTGGCCAATTTTTGTAAAGTATCATGTTCTGCTGAGAAGAAGGTATATTCCTTTCTATTACCATTTAATTTTCTCCAGATATCTATCATATTTATCTTATCTAAGCATCTAGTCATACTTTAAATTTTTTATTATTTATTTTTTGGTTGTATTTATCTATTTCTGAGCAAGGAAAATTGACATCCCCCACTATTATTGTTTTGTTATCTATTTCCACCTGTAACTCATTTAGGTTTGCCTTTAAAAATTTGGATACTATGCCATTTAGTCCATATAGATTTAATACTAAAAAGGCTTCATTATCTATGGTACCTTTTAACAATATAGTTTCCCTAGTATTCTCTTTTGTTTAAATCTGTTTCAGCTTTATCTTTGTCAGAGATCATGATTGCTACCCCTGCTTCCTTTGTATCAGTTGAGGCATAGTATGCCAGCCCTTTATTTTTACTCCCTTCTAGGAATACCTTCTTTTCCTTATCCCTTTACCCTCTTTTCTCTTAATCTATACTACCTTCTCTTAGTTTCTTAGTTTCTTTAGGGGACTTTTGGTCCTTCCCTCATCCTATCCTCTCACTCTCCTATTCCTCTGTAAGTTACACAATCCTCTTCCCAAGATGAGTATAGAATTTTATAACCAATAAATGACATTTTAACCTCATGAATAAAACCCAAATGTCCATTTGAAATCTCACTTATTACTTTCCATCTCTTTGTCCTCACAAAACATGGTAGAAACTAGAACCATTTGCTACAAACTGCAAAGAAGCCATTACTTTTCTACAGAATTCCGTCTGTTCCCTGACCACAAACAAGACCCTAAGTACAGTGCAAGTAAGTAAGCATTTATCTTATTTAAAAAGATGATAAGGTTTTGGTTCTAAAAGCAAAAAGACCTTTACTAAAGTCTAGTTTCTAAGAGTAGGAGGCTTGTTTTAGGGGCCAATGTTTATCAGAAATGTGATATCCAACTTTTAGTTTTCTTGCTTACCCGTTGCAGTCATCCTCAAACATTTTTGGTTTGTGAACATTTCAAATGGCAGAATGATTTCCATAAGGAACTTAGCTACCTCTGTTTCTACCATTTAGTATACCTGTTCCAACTCATGTAAATAAATCTTTCCCAAAAGAAGGCATTATTTTTGGTGTGTCAACAATGTGTCAGTGAAATGCATCATTTCTTGAGATGGAACTCATATTGTCCTCCTCCTAACTTGTAATGGGACCAGGCACTTTCCTTCCTTACCTGCTAGCTGATAAGAATAGGTACTCCACCTCCAGAACACTAGTCAGAGCTTCTAACTTGTGAGTTTGGATTATTATCTTTTTTAATGTAGTTATAATAGGGCTTTCTCTATTTATAAAAATCCCACATATATTATAAATATTGGTAACTTTCCTCTAAAGATTCACCATTTCTTAACAAAATATAAATGTCAGGAAATTTGAGTAATCTGAAGTTAAATCTTATTGTCATCTTGCCTTTTCCTTTTGTCTTCTACTTGGGTATATATTGACTAGTATCTTACACTATAAATGAACCTGGTTTTCATTACAGATGTGTTCCAAAGAAGTTTTATGTAAAATGAATTTTAAAAATAAAATCACTTTAATTCAATTCAAGTTAAATTAAAATCAATTCAAATTTTAAAAATAAAATCCCTACAAAGATCACTTTTTTTTCCTGACCAAATCTTTCTATGGAGTGACACTGGGATTTCTTTACCTGCATTAACTCTGCTACAACTAAAATCAATCAATCAATAAACATCATTGAACACTTACAACATGTCAGACACCATTCTAAGGGCTGAGAATACAAAAAGAGACAAAAGATAGTTCTTACCCTCAAGGAGTTTACAATCTAGTGGGAGAGTCAGCAAGCTAATAACTACATCCAAATACAGGTTAAATAGGAAATAATGGAGAGAAGGCACTGGAATTAAGAGCAGTTAGCTTCCTCCCATATAATAGTTGCTGTTTGATGGTGTTTGTCATTATTTCAAAGTTAGGAAGCACCTGAGTCTTAGATGTTGGTCCACACTTCAAAGCACTATCCAACAATACATTGTAGCTTTTATACATTATATAATATGTGTGTGTATATGTATGTATATATACACACAAACACACACATTTTTCTCCTCCACCATTAGGAAGTGGTAGAACTAATCAACAAACACAAGACAATGATGAAGCTTGTTCTGGAAGATGTCCTTCTGGTAACTCTCCGCTTAGAAGGTGGCACAGTCCTGGCCAGGCTCCGGAAGGAAGACTTCTGTGGGACTGAAGATTATAGGTAAGTAAATGGATGATTTCAAAGCAGTATTGGATGGGAGCCAAAATTTCATATTAATCAAGAATGAGAATTTGCAAGAATAGTGCTTAACATCATATACTAGACCACATACAGCTGCATTACTTAGAGACTTTTCTCCCCCAAAGAGCAGTTGTGAGAGATGCAGCCCAAACCTCCCTACCCCTTGAAACCATAATCCTCACAGATTGGCAGGGCCAGTCCTCATCTGCATCTATGTATATAAAACAAAAGCAAGTTAATTTTATTTAAATCCTCAAATAGAAGAAAAAGGAGAACTCATCGTATTTTCCATACAGAGTCAGAGGCCCTCTTTGGTTATGAATGAATTCTCCTTTGTTATCTAATATTCCAACTTGATTTCGTCTTGGGAAACTCTTCCCCGCCTACCTAAATTCTTCTTGCCATTTCAATTAGACATGGAATTCATCTTTGCTCCATGCTGCTCAAGAGTCATTGTTTCTCCTCCAAGGAGACTGCATTTCAGGATGGGTGATTTTCCTTCAAACACATGCACATATATATGAGAATGAAAGGCTCATTGTTTGGTCATGGCTTTGTCTAGAGGCATCATGTATGGGCTTTCAAGGATGACTTAGTTTCCAAAATTTAGGATTTGTCTTGCTCTGAGTCACTGTTGCACTGGCATATTCCTACACCCTTCCCAGAAGTCTTCAAAGAAGCTGTTTCTCTTTGTGGCAGGCCTGTCTGAATAGTGCTATGCATTGACTGCTGTTATCTTCTCTTCATCAGAGATGCTATGGAAGCTATAACCAGACTATATAATCAAGTAGATGAAGAGGTCCATAGGCTAGTCCTGTCATCTAATAAGTGTCTTCAGCAGCTGGAGAACCTACAGGAATTAAGAAAGCTTGAGGAAGGGTGTAACCAGGTCAGTACTCTTTTGGGGGACAAAATAAATGAGAAGCATCCAAGCCTCTGGCTTTTACTCTAGTCATTTATGCCTTTATTACATAACTACAATTTGAAAGAATAATTGACACACTAATATTTATTTTTAAAACATTTTATTTTGGCTGATTTCTTACCTTCAGACTTCCAGCCCTGATCACCAAGGGAATCATTCCTAAGACTGCCACCTTTTTTCTTTTATCTCTGAGGGTCTAAATTAACTTCAAGGTTCCTTTAATCCTTGATGTTTTCCATTATAACATCATTGTGAGCATCTGGTAAGCCATTGTCCCTTCTTGAAGGCAGCTATCCCCTGAGGATTGGAGAGAATATCTTACTATTTCTTGTAACAGATTGATGTCAATCCAAAAGGTTTGCTTCTAAATTAAAAAAAAACAAAAACAAAAACTTTAGATTCTAATTGCAGATGTATCATAGGCAGAAGATAGAGGGGGAGACAAAATAGCTAAGTGTGTAAATCCCTGGACAGGCTGAGGGTTTGTCATCTTTTGTAAAGGAAGTTCTGCCCTACCTTTCACAGAGAACATTAAAGGCTTAATGATTGTTCCTATGGCATGTATGACATCTTTGACCATTTTAGATTAGATATATGATTTCCTTAGTGTGTTCTTGTTGTCATTCAGGCATTCCAATTGGGTTGGACTGGACTCCATATGGGTTTTTCTTGGCATAGCTACTGGAGTGGTTTGCCATTTTCTTCTCTAGCTCATTTTACAGATGAAGAAATTGAAGCCTGCAAGGGCTAAGTGACTTGCTCAGGGTTACACAGCTAATAAGGGTCTGAAGTCATATTTGAAATCAGATCTTCCTGATTCCAGGCTCAGCATTCTATCCACCATGCTGCCCTTCTCTAATGTAGGGAACTTCCAATGAGGAAATTCCCTTTAGTAAAGCACCTGCTTGGCGACTTCTATTATTAGAGAAGAATTGAGGGTGCCAAGATGTTAAGTGACTTACCTGTGTTCAAATATCTAGTAAGTTTTTAAAAACTAAAAATATCTATTTGTCTAGGAAGAATGATCTGATTCCACAATGAAACAAGTAAGACTATTTACTAAGAGCAGAGGACCAACCTATCCATGTGATTCTCTCCAGAGTATAGAAATAGCTCATATTTTATCATATTTTGCCATGTACCTTGGGCCAAGGTCCTAAATGCACTGAAAAAATTTTTTAAATATTCTTTTCCTATTTAGATTAAATTATGGTTTGAAAATGAGCGAGAAAAATACCTTGGCCCTTTGGAGCTACTTTCTCTAGAGAATGTGAAGAAAAAGCAAGAAGAATTTCGGGTATTTGGTGACATGGTGATGGTAGGTATTATCAAATGGGTCACGGTCACTCCTGTTGTAGTCTTCACAAGTGTTCTTTTCTACCATTATCATCCTTCTGTTATGTTTTGATATCATCACATAGGGGTTTTTTTTTTGTTTTTTTTTTAAACCCTTACCTTCTGTCTTGGAACCAATACTATGTATTGGTTCCAAGGCAGAAGAGTGGTAAGGGTAGGCAATGGGGGTCAAATGACTTGCCCAGGGTCACACAGCTGGGAAGTGTCTGAGGCCAGATTTGAACCTAGGACCTCCTGTCTCTAGGCCTGGCTCTCAGTCCACTGAGCCACCCAGCTGCCCCCCATCACATAGGTTTTTAAAGGGAAATCTGAATTTGCTTTGTACCTCTAATCAGTAATTTAATATGATTTTTCCTGAGAGATAGGATTGTACTTATCTCTATTATTAATACCACAGTATCAGTTAAATACATATGTGAATTAAATGGTATAAAGATGTTTAAGTGGCATCAGTTTATATTCATCAAATTTTACAACTAACTATTATAGTAATTAAATGCCTTAGGCACAAAATCTACTCTATATCTTATAACAAAGGAAAAAAGGCATCAACAATATGAATATAAATAACCATAAACAGTATCTCTTTGGCTCAAAAAATCAAAATTGATTAAGTGCTAGACCCTAGTCCAAAGATATCAGCTAAACCTTCCCTGTCTTCAAAGAATATGTGTCTACATATAAGCATATGCAAAATATATCTGAAATGAATACAAGATAATTTAGGGAGCCACAGTAAGGTAGGGGAAGTGGGGTCAGGAAAGACCTCTTTCCTTGAGATGAGGTTGGGCTAAGATTTGAAGGAAACCAAATGGAAATGAGGAAGAAGTACAGTATAGACATGAGGGCAACCTGAGCAAAGGTAGAGACATAAGAGATAGAATGTAAAGTGTGAGGCTAATTAGCTAATTAGCAAGAAGGCTAATTTCTTAGCAATAGGATGTTATATAGTTTGGATTGAAAAAGAAAGGTCAAGGATGATGAGGCCTGAAATTTGGCAAGTAGTCATTGTTTACCTTTGGGATAAGTAGCAGAAGATCCCAAATCAGAGTTGGAGGAAACATACTGTAGGGTCTTGGGCCACAAGAATTCTGTTCATTCAACCTGTTGAGAATAAAAGTAATAAATTCCATGATCTGATATTAGATGACATTTGGTTAGGAGGCTATCAAAAAAGGTCATTTTTGTTTTAATATGACACATTTCTGATCACTTTTAGAGAATTTCAAGCTGGAAGGAATCTGAGTTCCTATACTCCCTTCTCTTCATTTTACAAATGAGGAAATCAAGGGCCAAAGAGATAAAGTGTCTTCCCCCACATTTACAGAGAAAGTAAGGGACAGAACTGAGATTTGAATCCAATATGTGTGATGCCAAATGTAGCATGGCTCCTGCTTCTTTGTTCCATTAATGGACACTGACAGTGGTGTGGTGGGTAGAAAGTTGTCCTCAGAATGAAGTTTGATCTGGGACCAAGTCCTGATTGATTCATGCTGACTATGTGACCATGGGCATTTCATTTAAACTCTGAGCACCTCTAGCAACTCTTCCAGAATAAAATTTGTGAAGAGAACCCCAATATGAATTGGTAGAGGAAATCTTCCATTGGTAATTCTCTACATTAATGAAATCACAGATCCAGTTTTGTTTTGTTTTTTAAAGAGTGGTAATGGTGGCTTTTATGAAACTTATAATGGTAAAAGAAAAAAAGGAAACAAGTGTGAAAGGCATTATAGAGACAAAATTGAAGGACTTGGCAACCCAGCTGAAAGTGGTCAGTGACAGAAGGAGGAAAAGTCAAACACTAAGATTTCAAAAGTAATAAAGGGATATATTCTGGTGGAAATATCTATTAGGCACTAGGAAAAGCGACAGTAGAGTCCAGGAGAAAAATTAGGACTGGAGATATAGATATAGGAGTCAATTCCGTAAGTGAAATAGTTAAAGATGTGAGAATAAGTGAAAGTGCCTGGAAAGAGAAGAGGTGCAAGGAAAGAACCTTGGGGAAACATACCCTTCCCCATAAAGAACTAGGAAGATAAAGAGGATCCAACAAAGGAGACTAAAAGAAGAGGTAAGAGAAATAGGAGAAAGATCATTAGACTGTATGGTCATTGAAGCTAACATAGCCAGAAGGAGAAGGTGATTGTTTTACATTTTTAGAAGCTCCCAAGAAGTCAGGGGGTAACAAGAACTAAAAAGAGGATCCTGGATTTAGCAAGAAGCCATTGATGATTTTGAGGAAAGTAGTATGGGTTCAGTATAATGTTGGAGAAAATTCATGGTGGCATCTTGGGCCATTTTTTGTTTAGCCTATTGAGAACAAAACTAATAAGTTCTATAGTTTGGCTATAGCTGATATTTTGTTCTTTATGCTGTAGCAATATTGTAGAAAAGGACTACAATTGGTAAAAGATAATAACTCACCAAATATGGAAGAAAAAATCCAGAACTTCAAAAGATACCTGAATGATATCATCAGTCAAACAGAGAGAAGGAAAGGGGAGCTGGAGAAGTTGGCAAATCTCTATGAATTTTATGAGACGGTAAGAGAATCTATACAGCTTAAGGGAAAATGTGGAGGAAATGACTTTTTTTTCGTGATTTTTTTAACTTAATAAACTCTAATACCTCTCAAAGTCCTAGTCTAGACCTTATCCTGGTATGGAGCTAAGCCTGTACCCTATGTCCACAGAGCCCAAGCTCTGGCTGGCTGTATGAAGTTAGAATAGCTTCACGTACAGTCCCTTCTGATTGATTCTTCTGTCTAGAACCTAGCTGAGTACAGAGAGATGTGGCACCAGTAGCCCAGCCAGGTAATAATGCAATGGTTGGGTCACCTCAACCCATGAATCAAAGAAAAAATAAAATCTTCTTCCCTGTATAGTCTCCCTCTGCTTCTACAAGTTTGAAGCCATCTCTAAACATTAACTTAATTGTGTTTCACCTAAATTTGCTATCTTTGTCCAATGACCAAAGAATTTGTATATTGTTGTAGGAAGTGAACTTCATCACTATTACCACAAAAGGTTAAATGACTTAGAGGAGGTGCAGCTCAGTGGATACAGGACTAGGCCCGTAGACAGAAGGTCCTGGGTTCAAATGTGGCCTCAGGTGCTTCCAAGCTGTGCAATCCTGGGGAAGTCATTTAATCCCAATTGCCTAGCCCTTGCCTTCTGTGTTAGAGTTGTTACTTAGCCAGAAAGTAAGGTTTGTTTTGTTTTAAAAATGACCTAGAGGAAACATCTAGCATGTTGAGGATTCACATCTAGCATGAGGGATTGTGAGACTGCATGGACAAGAATCACTCAGTGGATGGAATATGATCAGTAACAAGGGAGAGGTTCTTTATATTAGTGAAATCAAAAAATACTATTTAAGTATTGCTACTGAGTTGAAATATAATCATTCTCCTAACTCAAAACAAGTACTAATTTAGCCATAAGTAGAGATAGTTTCTTCTCAATTCCACAGTGCTAACTTTAGAAAAACATATTGAACATTATACCAAGTTACCCTGAATAAACAAATCTTTTCTATTAATCAATGAAGTCCCATAATTTCATGTATTGCCTCAAATGCTTTGGGTAATCCTAACAACCAATTCAACATATAGCCACCAACTCATCCTCCATTCTTCCCTTCCCTGGACTGCCAGTGCCAAAGTTTGCCAAAAGTTACTCAAGAAGAGATTCCCTTTAAGTGACAGAAGCTGTAAGGAGGAACAAGAAAGTCCTAGCTTTATGAGTCAGGTTCCACTCTAGCACTGACACCAAACTATGGCCATAGATAAGTCACTGAACTTTTCTTGGTCTTTGTTTTCTCCTTTTTATGAGGAGGGATTTGGATTAGGTAACTTTGAAAGTCCTTTTCCATCGTAAAGTTCTACAGTTCTGAAACTAGCCCCTTATTTTCATGCTAATTGGTCAGTGCTTTTTACTACTAGAAGTGGGGACTGAGAGTAAATTCTCTGTCAGCTATATAGTAGCAAAGACCAATTCACTGAGGACTTTTCTCAAATGACTCATGTGAAAGTTTTTGCTGAGAATTAATAGTAAGTCTTTTTATACTGTTTACATCATATAAATTCCTCATTTACCTGTTTGCAGGCTGAGAAATGCATAGAAAGAGTATCGGCCAACTGGCCCACTTTACTTTGAAGTGTCTCAGAAAATAGGAGCATTGTTTACGTGCATGTAATTTATAGAAGCTCTGATTAATCTATACTTTCTTTTCTGGTAACACAGGCAAACAGATGGATGCTCCATTGCAATGAGTATCTTGAACATCTCTCTCTGGAGACTAATTATTCTCCATCAGTGATCGAGTATTTAAAAAGCTATCATCAAGAAGCTACGAAAGTGTCTGCTGAAAACTTCCACAAAGTGAATGAGATGGTACTGGGCCTTGGTAGCAAGAAGGAGCAGAAACAATGGAATATTTTATGGCTGAAATGTCAGCAGACCAAGCATCATTTAGAAGAGGTCCTCTCTGAAGCCATCCGTGGTTCTGGCAGACAGTCTTTCAGCCAGGGTCCCCTCGAGTCTAGTCCAAAAGGAGAACGTGAGTTTGTCATTGATGGTCTGAGGAAACATGCTCAGTCTCCTGGACTTCTTCTTACTAATCTTGACAGTAGCCTTTGGGAAAATAATGGACTGTTGTTCTCCCAGCGAGCTAGTTTCTCTGGAATACAGGCTCTTTCAGAGCAAGAGGGGCCAAGTTCAGGAATGTTTACTCCTCTTAGCACCTCGCCCTCACCAAGTCTTACTCCACTGTTGGGGGGGCTCCCCAGAACTGGTCCTCTCTTGGAGGACATGGATAACATCTCTACTTGCTACTCTGAACCCATCCAGTCCCCAACTACCCGCCATAGGAAACACCCCTTCAAGAAGATCATGAAGAAGACACAAAGCTTTGAACTTCCTCAGCTCGATAGCAGCCCCAGTGAGCTGCACCGGCACGGATACACTGGTGTTTATATAAAAGGGCTGGAGGTGGCCAGTAATGTGGCCGCTGAGAAAAAACATGGACAAAGGCCAAACGTTAAGAGCCCTCTGGTCAGTAGGAACCGAAGCTTGTCATCCCCTTCCAGGATTCATCATACTGAGGAGGAAAGAAAGAGAGTAGGAAGGTGAGAAATGACCACTACTCAATCCTCTGAACCTAGAAAGGAGAGGATTTTAGAAACATGTAAACTGTAAATGCATCCATGCTTTTCTACAAAGTAAAAACTGAGATGCTTAGCTCTAGGACTTCAAACATCCTGGTCAGACAGAAAAGGGCATGAGCTTAGTTTGAATCAGCGGGTATGTTCAGAAATATTTTCCTGATTTTTTTAAGATGGAGATCAGTGAAAATATTTCCTTTTTGCTCTCTTTTTTCCTTGTGGTGTAGAGACCCACAAATACTAACTAACTGATCTTTAAGCTGATAATTATACAGACATTGGACCAGACTGGTTTTTCTGGTCTAGATGGAGAAAATACAGTTAGCAAACCAACTTCATGATTTGAAAATGAGTATTATTAAAAAAACAACATATTTTTCTTTACTTCTAAGTGCCAAGAGGTAAGAAGTTTGTGTACAATTTTTTCTGTTGCACTATATCTCTTGAAGGAGTAAATTGTGATTTATCAAACTGTAAGGTATTTGTAAAGAATCTGACAGTGAAAATAAGGATAAAGATAATCCACCAGTGGCTAAGAAATTTAGACCATAACTCTGGATTCAACTTGAATTTCAGTTTTCACATCATTTTGTTTTCTCGTTTGAACCTCTTTATCAGCAGTCTGAATATCTTCCATTAGTGGCTTTGGGTTTGGTTGGTTAAGTTCAAGAGGAAAGTATTTTTCATTAGGGCATAAAATGGTACTTTAGTCCAAAATGAGGGTGATTATGTCAGAGCAATAATTATAGCAATAGGCTAACAATTTAGGACATCTGAATGGCAAAGCACAAAAACAACCACAAAACACATACATACACCTAAGATTGATAAATGTCTATATTTTAAAGAAATAATAAATCAGACAACTCACAAGTATTTATTAAGTGTTTACTTTGTGCCAAGCACTAGGCACTTGGGATACAGACAAAATTGCAGCTGTTCTTGCCCTCAAGGAACTTTCATTCTACAGGGGGAAATTTTTTAACATAGAAGAATATGCAAAATTAGTAAAAAGGTATGATGTTAAAAGTAAGCAAAATAGTGCTCGCTTCGGCAGCACATATACTAAAATTGGAACGATACAGAGATTAGCATGGCCCCTGCGCAAGGATGACACGCAAATTCGTGAAGCGTTCCATATTTTTCCATGTTAAAAATGATTATTAATAAATGTTAAAAAAATGATTGAACAAAAAAAAAGTAAGCAAAATACTTTCAGTTTAATGCATTGAGCCTTTATTGAGTACTTACCATTTGCCAAGGCACTGTACTGTTTCCCATAACAACCGTATGAAGATAGTATTATATTATCCCATCATTGACCCCATTCTGTCTAATCTGCAAGTTTTCCCTAACTGCTAGTTTCTTCTCTGCTTCTAACAAACACATCCAAGGCTACCTGCCATTTTTTAAAACGCCTGACTATGCCAGCTATCATCCTTTATCTCTCCTCCCCTGCTCAGCTAAACTCATTGAAAAAACTGGGTACATTCAGTGCTGCTATATCCTCCCACTCTTGTAAACTCTTTCTGCTTTCCAGCTTCTGACCTCATCATTCAACCAAAATCGTCCCCTCCAAGGTTACCAATGGTGTCTTAATTGTCCTATCACAACTAGCCTTTTCTCAATCCTCATCCTTCTTTATTCATTTCTATATAGAACATAAAAGTAATTAAGATTCAAATGTCTTTCTCTTTGAGGTTATTAATATAAATATAATTGTTTCTTGGGCTGTGTCTTACAGCCCTGATAACTTCTAATCTATTCTGAGTTATCCATAGTAATGAAAATAACTCAGATAATCAGGATCCACATATTAACTCAAAATTCCATTCCAGTCAATAGTTGATTTTTTCTGTTCTCACCCCACAAGACAAAAATAGACATAGACACACAGATAGACAGACACGCGCACACACACACCATTCATGTGCACATATCCCAAAAAAAACCATCTGAGAAAATAATCACACTTATGAGATTTCATCTTCATTTCCCCTCACTGATTCTTTACCAAAAGTTCCAAAGAGTATGACATTGCCAAGAGGGAGGCCAGTACAAAATAGACAAAAAGGACAATCCAAAAACTCAGTTCATCCTTGAACTTGATAATTAGCTCCTGAATCAATGAATTAACGACATTTAACTTTTCTGCAAGGATGGGGAAGGCTTGATTAGGATGCCATGGACATGAACTCTGTGTATAGACAGAGCATATTTAGTTACCATTCTTTACTCAGTCCCATGTCTGAATTAGTCTATATTCTTTGAGGAAGGAATTGTTTCTGACCTGAATTTGCCTTATAGGGAAGAGACTACTTCAAAGAGACATTGTCTTTTCTTTATTTTTTTCTTTCTGCAAGGCATAAATTTGGAGGATAGGTTTAGGAATTTTACATTGAGTAGAAATATATGCCCTACAATAGGAATTATGGAAGGAAGTTGCACCTATGGGGAAACACCCATCCATACATACAGAAATTCAGTCCTTCCCAAAAATCAGAGTTAGGAAAATACTTTTTATTTCAGCAATCAAAAAGAAAAAAATAGAAATAATGCTTTCAGAGGCTGGTATGCAGACTGTTGCCTAAATTAGAGGGGTTTTATCCAAAAGCCTCATGCTTTAAAAAAAAATTAGTCATAAAGGACACCCTGCTCAAGTCACCCTCACAACAACTTATTCTAACAAGACTGGCCAACCAAGATGATAATGGTAGAATTATAAAGCTGTTCATAGCTTACTTTATTTTAGTGTTTCATTAATATATCTTTAGCGTAATTCAAAATTTCAGAAATTAGAGATTATTTAAGATGGAATTTAGAGGAGACAAATTCAGTAATGGTCAGGAATTCAGAAATTACATACTTTCCTTGGTTCTTGGCTTTTATTCCCTAATCTATAATTTTTGTTTTGAGCTAAATCAGCAGACAAACTATGATAGAAAAACAAAAAGCATCAACAAAACATTAAAACCAGTGAAAATATATCACCAAACCACTGCTTCTGAAAAAAAAAAAAAGATTACTATTTCAGAAATCTAAATAAAATTAGGTTTGAATTGGAACAAACAAAAGACAGAATTGGGAGCTTGTTCTCAATATTCTACCCTACTTCCTCTTCTGTCTTTCTGCTCCCACAGAAAACCCATTTTAATTTAAGAACAAAATTCAGTAATTCCACACAAGCGTTTGCCTTCCCCCTATCAGGAGGTGTAGTAGCTCAGTACTTTAAAAACTGTCCATAAAACCCAAGTTTTGTTCAGCAGAGGAAATCCTCTTAGCCATTTCCTTCTTTGTTGGCCTGTTGGATGAAGTTTAATTTGGTATCCCAGATACCTGTCAGATATATGTGTTTCAGCTGTCCCGGACAACTCCTCATAACCTAGTGGTGCTATTAATAATCTATCACATATGAATCTGTTGAACAATTCACATTATTTAAAAATCACTATCCTGTTACATGAGCAAGCCAAACCAGCTATCCAGCCATGCCATAAATCAAATATCAAAGACTTTCTTATTGCAAATGTCATTTCTGCCACTGGGTGGTTGAAATGCTTACTTTGTCATATCTTATAAATGGTGACAAGTCAATATCTGTCTCCAACACTGCTTACCAACCCATGCCCCTTCTTATTGTAGGTACAACAGAGGATTTCAGAAGTCTTTTCATTTAAAAGCATCCTAGAAAAGGGTCAGGATAAGCAATTTTTTTAAAGGATTACACATGACTATGAAATAAATTGTCACTTTTGGGGGCATGTTGTTTTTGTCTTCATTTAGGTCTCCTCTTGAAATTATGATTATTGATTTAGGCCAAAGGGCACTCACATGAAAATTATGCTAAGGGCATAATTTTAAGTAATCATGTTCTGATTTCTCTACAATCAGACCTCTGGATTTGATATCCTGTAAACTTGGTCTCTTTGTTATAGTGTCTTCCATTTGTGCTCCAGGGTTTCCTGCTGAGTTTTAGAGTTTGAAGACCCATTTTATTAATTTATGCAAGGGTAATCAAAATCTGGTGAAGTGATTTGTAGTAATCAGATTCATACTAGGCTGATTTGCAAACTGGAAGGCCAATTTGTTTAGTTTTGAGAGCCATAATTGGGCAATACAGTCTCTTACCAGTAAGGAAACCTAGTTGGAGATGATATAAAAATCAAATTACTTACTGAATACAGAGACACAGCAAAGAAGGTTAACAAGATCATGGATTTAAGCTTTTAGAAATCAAAGGCTCAGGTTCAGAGCTGGAAGAGATCTTGGAGGCCATTTAGAACAACTGTCTTATTTTACAGATGAAGAAACTGAGGCAGAAAGGAGTTGAGGGATTTGCTCAAGTTACATTGAGTAGCAAATGACAGAGCCGAGATCAGAACTCAGATTCCATATCCAGTACCCTTTTAGTTCAACATACCCGAATGGTCTTAAGTACTTTTATCAATGTATGGGAGACACTCCCACTCTGGACCACAAAGGAGGGATATTAATTTTAGTTGCTCAGGCTCTTACTTTTTTCACTCTAGAGACCCCATGACAAATTCTTACACCATTTCCCCTTTTTATACACTTCATAATGACTCTCAAACTTCTATGTTAAGGATTAGAATATCCCATTTCTTCATTTCAGCAGCCTTTCAAAACACATCCTAATTTCTAATGACATAGCCCATTTTACACTGATCACATTCTAAAGCAGTTGCTTCCTGATAGGAAATAGTCTTATCTTTGTAGTATGTTATCTCTAATTCCCATTTTAGGATGGATTACATCAGGGACAGTTTCCTGTGGACATTTATCCTGACCATGATAGGTATATCCTACTGGTCCCATTGCTCCTTTTTCTTGACCTGGGTGTCTTGAACCCTTCTTGACTACTTCCTAATATTTCATTGCAAGTATTTCTTTTCCTAGGTTTTTGCAGTCCATTTTATTTTAAGGCCTGTTGCCTTCAAACCACAGTTTACATTCTTAATGTTTATTTGGTTGAGACATAATGGATTTTTCAGAGTGCTTTGTGTCTGGATAGTTAGCTTATGAATCAGAAGCCAGTTTTCTCCAGTTTACTTCATTAGATCTATCTCGTTTTTGTGTCTCATTTTGTTAAACGTATTCAACTCTTATTTAATTATAGAACTACTCACATGTTTCAAACTCCAAGAATTGAATTCTATTTCTGAAATGAAAGTCATTTTGACTCAAGATATATGTAACATTTTTTATTAATAGCTTGGATAATGGTAGAGATATCATGCAAATCCAGTGTGAAGATGGGATAATTAACATTTTAGAAGACAATTAGGATTCAAATAGATTTTGATAGAATAGAACATTGAAAATAAGATGAAATGTTACAAGAACAGAGGTAAAATCTTAAATCTAGATTTTAAAAAAATCAGTGAACAAGTGCAAGATGGAAAAGCATGGCTAGACAGCAGGCCATCTGAAAAAATATCTGGGAGTTTTAATGGATTGTAAGCTAAATAAAAGTCAGCCATGTAACTTGAAAGCAAGAACAACTAATGCAATTTTGGGTTACACTGAAGTACATAAGATCCAGGAAAAATGAGATGACAGTCCCATTATCTGCCTTGAGCAGATCACATCTGGAGTTTTGTGTGAAATTTTGGGCACTATGTTTGAGGCAGGGCATTAATAAACTGAGGGGTGTGTAGAGGAGACTAACTAGGATTCAAGTTCATGCTTCAGGAGAACTGGTTGGAAGAATTTAGGATGTTTATCATAGAAAAGATTGGGGCAGCTGGGTAGCACAGTAGATAGAGAGCCAAGCCTGGAGTTAGAAGGACCTGGGTTCAAATGTGACCTCAGACTTCCTAGCTGTGGAACTCTGAGCAAGTTGATTAACCCCAATCACCTAGCCTTTGCCACTCTTCTGTCTTAGAATTGATACTAAGACTGAAGGTAAGAATTTAAAAAAAGAAAAAGAAAAGACTTAATGGAAGGCAGACAGGATAGCTAACTTCACATATTCAAAGAGCTGACATGTAACAGAGGGATTGGACTTTTTCTTTTTTTTTTTTTTTTACATCAGAGGGCAGAACTAGGAGCAGTGATTGGAAACTTCAAAGGGGCAAGTTTAGGCTTGAAAAGCTTCCTGATAATTAAAGCTATCCAAAATTATATTAAGGCTACGTTGCCAGTGTGGGAGGTGAATGGGAGGAAGGTAGATGGAAGTTTTGATGGGAGAAAGAAGAGCGGAAAGTAGAGGAAGGGAAAGGAAGGTAGTGGGTCCCCAGCCCCGGCAGGGGGAAATTGACCAGAGCCCTTCGGGGCCCAAATAAAAGATCAGAGAGCAACTTTAGGGTTTAGAATGGCTCCTTTAATTTAAATCAGAAAGGGGAAGGTCTAGGGAAAACTAGGAGGTAGATAGAAAGGGAAAAAGGCGCCAAGAGAGAGATCAGGGTAGATAGCATCAGCCAGCCTCCAGGCTTGAGAGAGCAGAGAGCAAAGAGCCACTGAAAAAGGTGCCAAACTTTCTCTTTTATACTTTCTCCCACACCTCCACAAAAGAAGTGGGAGGTGTCAGGGGAAGTTGTAGCAGGGAGTCCTGGGAGTTGTAGTCTCCCAGGGCTCACAACAATTCCAAATGACACACCAGGTAGTAAGTTTCCCTTCAGTGAGGTCTTTACACAAAGGCTGAGTGACAGTGTGATGGGTAAATTGTTTAGATAGGACCCTATTTCCAGGAGAGTTTTATATAAGTGGCCTCTTAAATCCCTTCCCAGTCTAAAATTCACCAACACATGAAGCCTCTGGGAAATTCAGCCCATATTATACATTGTCCTCTTAATTTCCAACAGGTCTCTTGCATTTGGATAAAGAAAGGCCAACATTGTTATTTATAAGTAAAATAGGAAACTTTCCTGCCACAGAGAGATCTTTCCAAATCCAAATAAGCAAGTAAGGTAGTTAGCCACCAAGAGTAAAATATGATTTACAAAGGCTGCACTAAGGAATGGTTGTTTGTTTTTTTTTTATTAATGTACATGCTTTTAATACAAGAAAATTTCATTCTCTGATGAACATGGTGATTTATCCTGTGATGATTTCTTTTGAGTGGCATAGAGAAATTGAATTTTTCAAGTGGGAGGGGGTGAGTAGACAAAGGTATCATACTAATTTCATCCTTGCCTAGAGTACCCACGATCCCTGTCCTGGATCTACTCTGAGGAATCTTGGGGGAAGAGAGGAAAACCAAGGTATCACGTGCCATCTACTAAGATCGTTTAGAATTATTCATTCTTTGGAAACTGAAAGAGCTGAATGGACTGATTCCCTTTTTGACCATGTGACCAGTCTATTTATAACCCAGCTTAACTCCTCAATTCTGTCCAATAATTGCTTTCTTTTTTATTTTTTAAGACTAGGGTTCTTTAAGCCTGTCTTTGTTCCTGTGTATGACATGCTGTATATAACATGAAATAAAATTTATTTTATAAAACCCAATGCAAAGCCACTATGACTGCAGCCAAGGATCCCTCGCCATGTTTGAGTGATGTTTAGATATTGTCATGACCTGCCCATGTTCAAAATAGCTGTTCTGTGTCTTCCAGCAATAAAGTGCAGCATATAATGGATGAAATGATCACCACTGAAAGGGAATATGTTAGATCCTTAGGATATATCATCGACAACTATTTTCCAGAAATGGAAAGAATGGACCTGCCCCAGGACTTGCGAGGGAAGCGCAACATAATCTTTGGGAACCTGGAGAAGCTCTATGATTTCCACTGTCAGTATTTCTTAAAAGAGCTGGAGCACTGCAGAGACTGCCCCTTGCCTGTCAGCCACTGTTTTCTGAGACATGTAAGTTCCCCGTCCTGGGATTCACAGGAATCCACGTGTCTCGAGCTAGCCAGTTGTTATGGTTACCAAGGGAATTGCTCTGTTCCTTACCGGTTCTGGGTTTCACTGAGAAAATGACATCTAGCTAATGAATGCCCTGCAAGTCCTTTTCAGTCTTAAAAGTTTCTTCTGGATAGTGAATACTGCTGTATACCTGCAGTAGTTCATTTGAAATTTTCAGGTGCTTAAAATGGAGAGAATGCAGAGTCAGGAAATGTGTAAAGGAGGCAAGCTCCAAGGTTGTTTGGTAAACAATTTCTTATTCTTCCAAAAGGCTTATTCAGGGTTTAGTTCCAAATCCTTTGGGGAGGGCTAAAGTTTAACCTGGTCATTCTAAAATCAAGAAGGAAGTGAGAGTATCAGTGGAAGGAAATCATTTTTCACAATGCTTTCCCTCATCCTTGGAGAATTAACATTACACATAGTTGTTTGGGGGATGAAAAAAGTATATAGAGTGTGTGAAAATGGATTAAACTGAACAGTTCACCTCCCAACACCCAAGCAAAGACTCTGGTCATAAAATCCCCAAATTCAGTGTCTGAAGGATGAAGTAGGGGTACTACAGACCTGTATTCTCTTGGATTTTCTAGCTGTTGAACTCCTAGTACCTGTCCATGGAAATAAGAAGAATAATTTCTATTGGACTTTATGATTTTTAAAATGGTTTCAGAGATATCCCATTTATGGGCTAACCATGTGTTGTTACCTTGTGGCAGTCACTGTTAGGAACAAGGGATATCCCCCCAAAAGTTACAAAGTCCCCCCGACAATGAGTTTACACTCTTAATAGGAGCTATGATGTCAAAGAAGGATTAGCCTTAATTTACTTAATCCCAGAGATCTGAACCAAAATAACTAGGTAGATATTAGAGAGAGACAACACTTGGCCAAATATAAATAAAAATTCCTAACAACTGGAGTCTATTCTAAAGTGGAATGGGCCATCTCTGGAGGTAATGAGCTTTCTGTTTCCAAAGGTCTTCCAACAGAGATTCTTTGCCAGGGACTTTGTAGAGTGGATTTATTCAGGTAAAAGTTGTAGTACATGGCTTTCTGATGTTCCTACAGGTTCTGAGTCCCTGATTCTCAGATTCCATTTATGAAACTCTGCCTCATTTAAATCCAGTTCATGGTCAAGTCAAGACATCACCCTCCCTATAATGTCATTGTCCTCTTTGAAAACAATGATGAATAATAACAGTGCCATTCATTTCATGACTTCTCTAAAGTTATATTTCCTATTCCTACCACACACACACACACACACACACACACACACACACGACTCGTTCACTTCATCCCTATGTTCTAAAGCCATTTCCTGCTCTCATTAGTGGTATCTAGGTAAGAGTTTCCAGGGACAAGTGGATATATTCAGTTCTCCTGTCTCCATAGAGGATAATGAGCAAGTAAATAAAAAGATGAATAAACTTGTGCTTATTAATACCTCTCTAATACTTTGGGTAATGAGGGACAGGCTCTGGAATGTGTCAAGAACTACATGCCTCCCTTCAATTCTCATCTGGTGATTGCTAAAGGAAAACTGCAGCCATTTTTTGAAGCTCAGAAAGTAAGGCCACCATGAGTGATGGCTACAGCCCCGCTTTGGGATTTGGGCACCCATCCTATTTAGATGTAGGAGAACAATGACATGTGCTGTTTGGAACTGTTGTTTCTTTGTTCTTTGAACGGCAGAACCATAACGAAAGTGCTTGAGGAGCAATGCCAAAATCATGCTGAGCTGAGAATGTCAAAACAGACATTGAGAGATGGCCATCCGCTGACTGCCCTCCGCCCCTGGCAAAAGCCTAATGAGAATGCCAAGAGCCAAAGAAAAAGGGAAAATTACTGGATGTCTTTTTTTCATCTCCTTAGTAGCATGTTAGAGACCAAGGTCTGCCAAGCAAGAGGAAAACAACACAAGTCCCATTAATAAATAAAAGTACAGCAGGTGGCCTGGGTAGCATTGCCTATGTAAGAAAAGCTTCTGAATTGTCAAGTACCAAATACATAGAGTCCAAATGGAAGTTTTCATAAGGAAACCAAAATCTAACATTTCCTCTTCTCTCTTCTCCACTCCAAGCAATTACATGAACCTTATAAACAGCCCCCTGCTTTAGATGTTAACATCTTGCCACTAAAAAAAGAAAATTCTAGACCACAACAGTACTAAGTCATGAACTTAGAAAATAGTTTCTTCATTAGTAGTAGAGAGGCTGTTAAATAATCCAGTGGTTACAGTGCTGGGCCTAGAGCTAAGAAGACTTGAATTCAAATTGGTCTCAGACACTTACTGTGTGTCCCTAGGTGACTCTTGGACTGTAAGTTAAAGAGAAGGTTCCAATTTTCATTTTAGAAGGGGGGTTTTCTTACCAAAAAGGGCCCTCTTCCAGTGAAATCACAGGTCCAGTGAATGTCGTTTTTAAAAATAAATCTACTTTTGTTTCTATGCAACCCAGATTGCCATTTTTTTCTTTTCTAGTATTTTAACATTTCTCTTTTCTCTAGCCCTCAAGTCTTTTTTCTTTCTAACCCCCTTTTCCTAAATATGGAAAAGAAAGGGCCCCAAGCATCCTGTTCAGGAGCTGTATCCAACTACCCTTCCCTCCTTACCCTCACCCATCACCACTGCTAGGCCAAAGTCCTCGCTCCTCTGCCTCATCCTTCTTCTCAGCTAAAACATCATAATCTCTCGAGGGTCATTCTGTTCCTCTTTCCTGGTTCTCTGAACTTCTCTTCTGTCAGTTGTCCTTATATTTGTCACCAACATTAATCCTGTCCCAGGCCCTTTTGGCAACCAGACCTTTGGGTGACACTGGGCGACCTGGCAAAGTTAAGGAAGCTCAATAGGCCCTCACTTCCCCACAAGGTTTTGTTCTATAATATCATTAGATTTGGGAACTACTTGGTATCTAGGGTTCAAAAAGGAATATTAATCAATTGATGGAATAACAAGCATCTATTAAGCATTGACTATGGACCAGACACTGTCCTAGGTGCTAGGGACATAAAGACAAAAACAAAACCATCTCTGTCTTCAATGAATTTACATTCCATTTGAAGGGATGATATATACATAAATAAGTTTATGGATGAATAAAAGAATGAAAAAGCATTTATCAAGCATTAAACATATGCCAGAAAGTGTGCTATGGGCAAGGCAAAAAAATCAACTAATCCCTGCCCTTAAGCATTATGTAACTTTTGCAAGCAGCTGGATAGCTCAGTGGATTGGGAGCCAGACTTAGAGATGGGAGGTCTTATTCAAATCTGGCCTCAGACACTTCCCAGCTGTGTGACCCTGGGCAAGTCACTTGACCCCCATTGCCTAGCCCTTACCACTCTTCTGCCTTAGAACCAATACACGGTATTGGTTCTATGACAGAAGGTAAGGGTTTGAAAAAAAAAAAAAAGAATATTGTAACTTTTGTATGGGCCATAATTCTCTCCTAGATTGTAAATTCCATGAGGACAAAAATTATTTCATCAAGTATTTATTCTAGTACCTAGCATAGTGTCCTACATATTGCAAGTGCTTAATAAATGTCAGCTGAAGTGAATGGAAAGAAGAGACTACCCCAAGAAAGATACTTTATCTGCCTCTGTCCATAACTCACATCTCTTCCACAGACCTTAAGTGGAATGAGCACAAAGTCCAGGACTTTCTATAGCTGTCTTCTCCCAGGGCTCCCCCAGTTAAACAGTCAACAAGCATTTATTTAGCTTTCATAGTGTGCCAGGCACTGTGCTAAGTCTTGGGGATCCAAACAAAGACTAAGGCAGTCCCTGCCCTCAAAAGTTTTACAATCTAAAGGGGGTAATATGAAAAAAAAAAGTTGTATAGATAAGATACATGCAGTGTAAATAGTATATAATCAAAGAAATCTCAGTGGGAAGACACCAAGGTACTGGTTGGAAGATGGAGGGGGGTCTAGTTGGGGGAATGGAGGGGAGGAGTGGATCCTAAAAAAGACACCCTGCAGAAAGTGGCATTTGAACCGAATCTTGAAGGAAACCCAGAAAGACAGGAGGCATAGAAGACCATATGATTCACCCTAATCTAATAGCTACAGATTCTTCCATAGGTATCCTTCCGGGCAACTTCTCTCCTAGGGAAATCGCACTGATTTTCAACCAGCTCAATTTCCCTTCCCTCCCTCCCTCCTCTTCAATAATCCTAATGGATTTCTATACCAGTGGTTATAAATGAGGTTGTTTTTCACAAAAGGTCACAAATCACTTGGTAACTGATCCAAACAAGTGGTATTATTTGTACCCAACTGCTTTGACCACAGAGACACCAAAGCCCATCTAGGGCCAAGAAAAGCATGATTGGACCACTTAGTCCTAGGCCTGAAGGCAAGTTTGTCAGAGAGCTGGCAGTGATAATTTCATGTAACCTTTCTCCTTCTCCCCCAAATGAGATTTCTCATTTCCTAAATTACTCAAGTAATTAAGTAAACAGTGTAATATTTGGGCAAGAACTGTCAAATTATGTGCTTGGTCCTCAATTTCATTACACTGTGTAAACCCAGCTACTGGTTCAAATAAAATGAGAATCAGATGTGACCAAGAAGACTCAAGCCCTGGCTGTGAGGGTTGATGAATAAGACACTTGATTATAGAAACAGATATGGTGCTGCAAAGGCAGTTCCTTTGTTTCCTAGATGAATATAGACTTCCTCCCAAAAGCAGAGTTTAGACCATTTAATGTGGAGTTTAGAATTCATTTCTCCACCACCAGGTATAAGTGATTTTAGAGGCAGGCCTTAAGTAATCTTGGCATTTGCTGGTAATCAAATCACATCAATAAACGTCTATTGAGAACCTGCTCTATGCAAAATACAGCTGAGAACCCACTGTTAACATTAACCAAACTGGATTTGTATGTGCGTGGGTAGTGGGAATCAGAAAAGGGCAGAGGCAAGAATTTGGAATCAGAGGACCTGAGTTCAAATTATAGCTATACTACATATTACCTATTTTAGCCAATCAATCAACATTTATTAAGTACCTACTATGTGCCAAACACTGCTAAGCATGGAGGATATAAAGAAAGGTCAAAGACTCTCAAGTAGCTAACAATCTAGTTGGGGGAAAACGACAGTCATACAACTATGTAAAAACAAGTTATCTGCAGATCAATTGGAATTAGTCAATAGAGGAAAGGCACTAGGATTAAGGAGATTGGGAATGGTTTCCTGTAGAAGGTGGATTTTAAGTGGGATTTGCAGGAAATTGGGTTAGCCTAAGGGGGTGCATTCCAGGTCTGAGGGTCACAGAGTGAAAATGCTCTAACCCAGTCAAGAGGAATATCTTGCTCAAGAAACAATAAAGCCCAGATAGAGTATGTGTGGGTGGGAGTGGTAAGAAGACTGGAAAGGGGGAAGGCAAGCTTTGATTTGTCACAGGATTTTATATTTAATCTTGAAGGTAATAGGGAGCTACTGAAGTTTAATAAGTTAGGGGTGGGGGGAGCTCTGGGAAGAACACTTTGATAGCTAAAGTAGAGAATGGACTAGAATGGAGAGACTTGTGGCTGGGAGACTGACCTTCAGATTATTGCAAAAGTCCAGGTGTGAGGACAGAAGGAACTAAACCTAAATGACACAGTACAAATTATTCCACCTCTTTAGGCCTCAGTTTATCAACTATAAAATTAGGTGAGTAAATTGGTGGCCACCCATCTAGCTCTAAGCAATGATTCTATGACTAGCTCTAAATTGTGGTCTGTTGGGTAGAGCATTAAAGTTGGAGTAAGAAAGACCTGGAATTGTATTTTGCTTCTTACACTAGCTGTGTAACTAGGCAAATTATTTAACTCCTCTATGCCTTGGTTTCCTTCTCTGTAAAATGATATGGTTGGGCTCAATCTAAGGAATAGGCTGTATTCCTATTTGGAATTTAACCTCCTTCCCCCCAAAACAAAATAATTTGGATTCATTCAAACAAGTAAAATAAACAAGCAAATGAAACAAAACCATCCATTTACCCATAATGTAATTTTGTACTTCTCTAGATAATAAACCCTTTTTTTAAAAGCATGCAAAAGCTGTACTTGGAAATGACTCACTTCTGTCTGTTGATTCTACAATACATCCTGAGAATGGGATTGATGTCCACGCTTTGGGAGCTCTAGCAAACTGAAATGTGTTTAAAGACAAAAGATTCACATCTCAGGGGGAAAAAACAATAAGTGCACTTTTATATTAAGATATGGCTTGTAATTATCCATGTTAATCATTGAATGAACAGATCGAACAAATTATTTCAAGTCACAGAGCTGGAGGGGAACATCTCTAAATATCTCTAAGGCTTTCTCACTTCTCATCTAAGGCCACACAATTACTTAGTGGAGAGGTCACAATTAGAAGGCAAGTATCTCTAGCTCGTTTTAAGTAAGATATTCCTTCTACATGATGCCTTTGAAGAAATGAAAATATGTTTGAGTTCCCAGATATCTTTTATCTTGTCTCAAAACTCCAGACTCAGCTACTTTTAAGGAGCTGACCTACATAAGCTCTTACAGGTGATCATCCTTCAGAATAAATATAAACAGAGCACTGGTTCTTGAATTTAACAGTGAATATTTGTTGATTATTCTGCATTTACAAATATGTATTTAGCCTCAGCAAATAGTTACATGCTGCTAAAACAGTTTGCTTTACTCAAAAACTTACAAAGAAAAATTGGAATGGTCTTCAGAGCCTATTTTGAAGGCACACAAGAAAATCAACCTCTAAATAGTAGATTGATTCTGTGTTTTTCTTTTGTTTTAAAACCAAAGATAGCACTAGCAAGATTGAGCATCCACCTTAGTGAACTGATCATAAGATCATGGATCTAGTGCTGGAAGGCTCTACATATGGCCATATTAAAAAATATAGTTCAAACCCATCATTTTATAGACTGAGTCCTGGAGAAATCGTGATTTGTTTAAGCTCACGTACAAATAATAGACATCAGTGGCGGAAGTTAAATACAGGTTCTCTAAATCCAGAGCCATGCACGGTGCCAGGATGATTTGATGCCATGTAATTTGGGTCAGTTTTCAAAAATTAGATCCCCTCTCTTACATGCTATATATTTACCACTATGGAGTATTTTGCCCCCCCCCCCAAAGTGACACAGACTGAAGGCAATTGCAAAAGACCAAGTCCCGGTGATATTTTGAGCAGGACAGCATGAAAAGAAAAGGTATGAAGTTTTGCAAGGACAATGGTTCTCTCTGAAAAAGACTACTCATTTGGATGTATGAATTTTAATATATTTGTTTGAAAGGAGAAAGGAACCAAGACATTTATATAGCAATTCCTATTCTGTGCCAGGCATTGCACTAAGCACTTTATAAACATCTCACTTGAAGCAAGGCTGTCACTTTATTATCATACCTAATATACTACACACCACACTCAAGTCTAGCCCTTTTAAGCCATCAGATTGGGTTATACAGATAATAAGATTTTACAATGTGGCTTCTTGGTCCCATTTTTCTAAATTATAAAGGTTTGTGCTGAACAGAACAATGACTTCCCCTAAAGAAGACCCTTGAGACACACCCTCCCCTTCTTTTCCTATGGCTGCTGTTCTGAATCAAAAAAATTTGTTCTTCTTCAGCCATTTTGCAGTCATGTCCAACTCTTCATGACCCCATTTGGGGTTTTCTTGGCAAAGATACTGGAGTGGCTTGCCATTTCCTTCTTCTGGTCATTTTACAGATGAAGAAACTGAGGCAAAGAGGGTGAAGTGGCTTGCCCAGAGTCACACAGCTAGTAAGAATCCAAGGCCAGATTTGAACTCAGGAAGATGAGTCTTCTTGACTTCAGGCCAGATATTCCATCCACTGCACCACCAGGTGCCCAGAATCTCATGTCTAAGAAGAGGTCCTTTCCAAATCCAGGAAGGGTCCAGAGTCACAGTAAGGACTAAACAAACTTATTCCCCCACTGAAAAATAAACAGAAATTCTAGAATTCTTCCCTAACAAGAGAATGGCCCTCGGGTATCTTCTTGTATGGGCTGGAGCTTCATTTATTTTTAGCGTTTGAAAAGCAATGCCATCTTTCTCTGAGGTTGAAAAGCTTTATGGATATACCCTGCTTTCTAAACAGACTCTTCCTGTCCTGACACTGGTGCTCCAGTGAACTATGCTGGATAAACTTGCTGGGAATCTCCCTTCTATCACCTTAGAACAGGGAAGGTGACTTAGTTCAATTGACTACTGGTTCCCCTGAGTACCTCTTCTGTGTACCACACATGCATGTCCCCACATGAGGTTGCTCCAACATAATTTTGTAATAACAGCATTAAGGCATTATGGCAAAGCCCCATTGCAAACTCAGAAACCTCCCTGTCATATCATTCAGCTAATAGCCCATTTATAGCATTGTGGGAGTGGATTTAGCTTGCCCCTACAGAATGCCATTTTGCCAAACATCATGTTTTTCATCCACCTAATTAACATAGCTTTTTGACAAAAGTCTCTACCAGATGCTATTTATTGTTTAGTCATAGTGTCCAACTTTATGAGCCCGTTTAGAGTTTTCTTGCAAAAAATGCTAGAATGCCATTTCCTTCTTCAGCTAGTTTTATAGATGAGGAAACTGAGGCAAAGTTAAGTGACTTGCCCAGGGTCACACAGCTAGAATCTGAGGTCAGGTTTTTGAACTCCAGAAGATGTGACTTCTTGACTCTTGGCAGCACTATCTATTGTACCACCTATCTACCCCTCTACCTGCTCTAGAAAGATACAAAAGAAATAAGCATTCTTGGGGGGTGGGGGGAGGAGGAATATAGTATCCATTTTTCAAGGGAGCATGTATGCTAATAATGGCTTATGTAAATAAACTCTTTACTCATTCTATATCAACCAAGACAGACTATTAGACACGTAAATCTACAAATTATAATGTGTTAGAAGAATCATTAAGATCCCCTTTGCAAAACCAGTCAGCTCATCAAAAAGTACTATCATTGTCCACAAATCGCCCTTTCTGTATTGCTTTAAAATCATAAATGACAATGTGAATCAGGCAGAGAGTTTTTACCATAATCCCCTAGTTTGTTTTGCCTGACTTCCCCACCAAGTCCCAAGAACTGCCTTTTCCCAGTTTTTCCCATGTCCTATTGTTTAAGAAGAAAGCCAGAGTTCTTAGAACTGTGTATGCAGTGGTAAGTGGATGATTTCCAAAGCTCTCCTGCTAGATCTGGGATGCCTGGGGCATTTCTAAATGAAAGGTTAAACTGAACTGTGGGGAACAAAGACTTTGCAAAGGGCTTAAAGTTCCACTCTCAAACGCATCTAATCCAAGAGTACCACCTAGAGGATTTCAGAGGACAGTGATGATGGTCCTTCCTCCGGTCACAGAAAAAGCCTGCCCTGGTCCATTTCCAGTTCAGAAGCAGATATATTTCATATGAATATAAATGCTTTCACTTAAAAAAAAGTAAATAAAAATTGTGTTTCTTCTACTTTTCCAGGAGGAACAGTTTGGAATGTATGCACTCTACAGCAAAAATAAACCACAGTCGGACGCTTTGCTTAGCAGCCATGGAAATGCCTTCTTTAAAGTAATTATATTTCCATCCCTCCATCCAGTGAAGCCTGCCCCCATTGTCAGTGAGTGATAGATGTTATGATCGCCCTGAGTCGCCAGCCATGGAACTAACCTCTGCCTTTATCCTTCTGACCCTCTCTTAGAACAAGCAGCAAGACCTGGGCGATAAGATGGACTTGGCCTCCTACCTGCTCAAACCCATCCAGAGGATGAGTAAATATGCCCTGCTGCTAAAGGACATGATCAAAGAATGCACCAAGACGCAGGAGCAGGAGCTCAGTGACCTCCGAGCTGCCGAGGAGATGGTCAAATTCCAGCTTCGCCACGGGAACGACTTGCTGGCCATGGATGCCATCCGGGGGTGTGATGTAAGGAAGTGATCTCCCTCTCTGGGCTTCCTTTGCAAAACTGACCATACCATGTGGGAAGTCAGTGGGAAGTCTCTCTCTCCTGCCCTTGATAAAGGGAGTCACCAAAAGTGTGCCATCTGCTTAAGTATTCGTCCCTTTCCAAGCCTTGCAGAGAGGTGGCAAAGGAAGGAAGGAAATTACATCCGCCTATCTCCAACCAGAGTCATCCGCTCCAATTTGCTACTTTGGGCTTTGAAGGGAAAGAACAGGGAGAGCGCGAGAGACATTCTAGAACTGGATTCTTTTTGGGTGTCTTTTAGAGGGCTACGGAGGTCCTTCTAGCACTCAAATTCTGTGATTCTGGGAGTTGTTGGGAGCTGCTCTATAAAGGGGGAGCATAGAATTAAGCAATAGCTACATAGATCACAGAATTTCTGACCTAGAAGGAACCTTGAAAGAACTTTTAGCCTAATCCCTTTATTTTACCAGTAGTGTCAGGAAGCCCCGAGGTCAAATCTAGCCTTAGACATTTACTAGTTGTATGACCTTGAGCAAGCCACTTAATCTCTATCTGCCTCAGTCTCCTGAACTGTAAAATGAGAATAATAGTAATACTAACTAAATTAATATTTAATGAATTATATATTGCTAGATTATTATAATGTTATATATAATAATAAATGAAATGAACTTTTATTAATATTATTTTATTCATTTTTATAGTTTATTATGGCATAATATTTATATTATTGATGTTAGATGTTTATTGTTATACATAATCAAATTTAAAGATAAAAATGAATAAAATTAATTGATTTAATTAATTGATTTAAGTAATAACACCTACTTTGCAAGATTGTTGTGAGGATCAAAAAAGATTATTTGTAAAGTGCTTAGCACAGTGTCTGGTACATAGTAGGTACTATGAATGCTAGCTACTACTACTACTACTATTATTATTATTATTATTAGCCTACCCTTCTTATTCTGGCTCCAACCAACCATGCAATCAACATTTTCCCCTTTCTTTTTTTTTTTTTTTAAACCCTTGTTCTTCGGTGTATTGTCTCATAGGTGGAAGATTGGTAAGGGTGGGCAATGGGGGTCAAGTGACTTGCCCAGGGTCACATAGCTGGGAAGTGGCTGAGGCCGGGTTTGAACCTAGGACCTCCTGTCTCTAGGCCTGACTCTCACTCCACTGAGCTACCCAGCTGCCCCTCCCCCTTTCTTGTATCTTACATTCCAACTAAACTGGACTATTAACTGTGCCTAGACCATGTCATACTGTTTACCTGCCTCTGGGTATTTATGTAGAACATTCTCCACACCTGAAAAGCCCTGCATCCACAATTGACTGTTTAAATCAATTTTTTTTCATCAAAGCCTAACTCAGGGAAGGGAACCTCTTATAAAACTCTTCCTGATCCCTTCTCCCCAGCCCTTTCCTTCCTCAAATTTTTTTAATTTGTTTTTTTAATTTTATTTTTTTCTCCATTACTATAATCAAAAAGATTTAACATTCATTTTTCCAAAATTTTGCATTCCGTATTCTGTCTCTCTCTCTCCCCCTCCCACCACTCCCTTTTTCTTCTTTAGAAGGCAAGCAATTTGACATCTTCCTCAAATTTCTTATTGGAACTATTTTCATTTAATCTGTGTCATACATATTTATACACACGTCCTCTTCTCCCTATTGGATAGTATATTGCTGCTGCTGCTACTGCTACTACTAGTAGCTAACATTTATATTGCACCCAGTATGTGCCAGACACTGTAATAAACTCTTTACAAATATGACCTTATTTGATTCTTATAAGAAGACTGGGAGGTAGGTACTGTTATCCCCTGCTTTACAGTTAGAGGATGCATTTGAGGGCAGGGATTATCATTTTTTTTAGATTTGTATCTTCAGCAACTAGCATCATTCTTGGTACATAATCAATGCTTTAAAAATGCATTGTTGAGGAGACAGCTGGATGGTTCAGTGCTAGGCAGAAAACCAGGCTGGAGACAAGAGGTCCTAGATTCTAATCCTGACTTCAGATACTTCCTAGTTTTGTGACCCTGGGCAAGTCACTTAGCCCCTATTGCCTTACCGCTCTTCTACCCTAGAATCAATGCATTGATTCCAAGGTGGAAAGTAAGGTTTGGTTTTGTTTTGTTTTTTTAAAAAGGATTGTTGAATTTTAAAAATATTATCGAGATGTATTTTCTATACATAAAACTAGAAACCTGTACCTGTTCCAAAACTTTAAGAGTTTTATGTGGCTAAAGGGATGTTTCAAGGCAAAGAAGAACTCCAATGAAAAAATGCCCTCAACCTGCTTCAAATCGGACAAGATCTTCATGATCTCTTTAAAATGCTTCTCTTTCTCTCTCTAGGTGAATTTAAAAGAACAAGGACAGCTGAGATGTCAGGATGAATTTATTGTTTGTTGTGGGAGGAAAAAATATCTGAGACATGTCTTCCTTTTTGAGGATCTTATCTTGTTTAGCAAGACCAAGAAGATTGATGGAGGATATGATATTTATATGTACAAACAGTCATTCAAGGTAAAAACAAACAAACCATTTGTTCTAAAGCATGGGCAAAATGCACTGATTTTTGCACAGAATATACAGTTTTTCGAATGTGTTGTAATTATTTCTAGATTAAAGGGAGCTCACAGCTTTCGTGTTGTTCTAACTTCATAAATTACATGAAATATAAACAAGGAAAGGGGAAAAAAAAGCACAAAAAATCAACTTCATGGAATGAAATGGAGAGCAACTTGATGGTATTTTTACACCTCACTGTGACATTCCATCATCCTCATTGCCTGATTTTTCCGAAAAGTTTAGACCACTGTGAACTCAGCTTTATTCCCCAAAGGTGTTAGTCATCCCTGGACCACTTGTATTTATTTATATGGGGCTCTGAGATGTCTTGCTGAATGGGACTCACTGGAAGCCAGATGTTTCCTGAGAAAATAATTCTATTTTGCATTTCTATTATGGTGACACAGGCTCATTGGGCAGTCAACAGCTGTCTGAATCACGCCCCTCGGCACACTTGGCAGCACAGAAGCTCCCACTAGTTGCGCCAAACTAACTGCAAATCTCCAGTCCTATAAATGGGAACTTCTGACCACCTGCCTTCAATTAAGAACACACGCTAGGACACTAGATAGAGAACTAGTCTTAGAATCAGGAAAACTCAGTTTATTCTAACACATACTAGTTGCATGAATCTTCCCAAGTCACTTAACTTCTTAGGACTCTAGACAATTCTCTAAGACTATAAGTGGCAGAGAAAGTATGGACTGCTGTCTATATATTTTTTTAGTTAAAACATGACATATTCACATATGCAGCAACTCTTCTCCAAGTTGGGATGTATTTATAGCAATTTAGGGCTTCAGAGAGTGCCAAGGCAAAGCCTCTTCTTTGAGTTTGCAAGAAATGTTGGATTTCAGGGTTTTTCCATCAGAGGACAGGGTAGTCTGAGATTAGCACTGTAATGGGAGCCAGCACTCCTGGGATCAGAATATCTCTAAGTGTTCATGACCCTGGGAAAGTGTTTCTCAGAAGCTTAATTAATTCAAAACAGTACTAACTCTCTAGGAATTTATTGTTGTTCAGTCATTTCAGTCACGTTATACTCTTCGTGACCTCATTTGGGGTTTTCTTGGCAAAGATACTGGAGTGGTTTGCTATTTCCTTCTCTAGCTCATTTTGCAGCCAAGGAAATTGAGGCAAACAGGGTTAAGTGACTTTCCCAGAATCACACAGTTAATATGTGTCTATTATTAGACACATATTAACTGACTCCACGTCACTGCACCACCTAGGAATTTCCCATCTAGTAAATACTAATGTAGTCGGAGTCCTGACTGATCTGAAATGGAAAGAAGGAGGAGGAAGACCAATCAATTGATAAGTATTTATTAAGTGCCAACTATATGCCAAGCACTGGAATGGGGTAATTTCATCCCAATATCATGGTCACCTCAATCTAGGTTTCAGCTACCTCACCCTCTGTTCCTGTCTCTGCCATTAACTGACTTTTGGTAAGACATGTCAATCCATCAAAAAGGATTTATTAAGTGTTTATTATATGCCAGGCACTGTGCCAAATGCTGAGGATACAAAGAAGAGCAAAAAATTGTATGTATGAAAAATGCAAAAATTGTACATTCAAAATATAAACGATAAAAATAGAAAATAATCTCATAGGGAAGGCACTAGCAGCAGAGTGCTAGAGTAAGGGTGGAGTGGAGCCTAGGAAAGACTTCTTGCAGAAGTGAGATTTGAGCTTGTTTTCAAACAAGTCAAAAGGCAGAGATGAAGAAGGAGAGTATTCCAGGCACCAAGAGATGCCACTGAAAACTCGTGGAGTTAGGAGATAGAGTATCTTGTGTGAGGAATAAGGGAGGAGACAAGTGCCACTTAGAGCAAGTGTCTTCTGTATATGTAAGGGAGTAAGGTGTGAAAAAAACTAGAAAAGTAGCACTAAGTTAGGTTGCAAAGGATTTTAAATGCCACCCAAGATTTTACATTTGCTCCTGAAGAAATAGGGAACCACTGGGGATAAGTGTGTGGTGTGGGTGTGAGTATGAGTGTGTCCTAAAGCTCAGAACTAAACTTTAGGAAAATCTCTTCATTATAATAGTTATCATATTTTTAAAAAGGGGCAAAGGTGTTCAGAATAATCTCTGCCCCCATCCAGCATGGATTAATGAATATGAATGAGGTTGACTAGGGAGATGAAATTTATATTTATAAGTCATTTAAGAAAAATAACATTTCATATATATGTGAAGTGGCTGCAGCTCTCAGAAGCTACCATAGAAAATCAAGATTTACTTTGTAAAGCAAATTAATTCCCATGTTGACTTATTTGGGCCACCAGACTCTTAGCAGTGAAAACAATTTTACATTGATGTAGAAAATGCTCAGATGAAATTGAACATGCTGATTTTTCTGGCTCCTGGATATGATTTCAGACTGCTGAAATTGGAATGACAGAAAATGTTGGAGACAGTGGTCTGAGGTTTGAGATCTGGTTCCGAAGGAGGCGGAAATCCCAAGACACATACATCCTTCAAGCAAGTTCTGCAGAAGTGAAAATTGCTTGGACAAATATCATAGGGAAAATCCTATGGAGACAAGCTCTGAGGAACAGAGGTATATAATATGAGGAAGTTATAAGCCAATAGCAGTGGCTCGTGATGGAGAATATCATTTTACATGAGAGTTTAATTTGATTGAGATGCAAGACAGGTCATATTCCATCTTGAGCATAAAGAATTCAGCCATGTAAATCAGGATAGCTATTCTGTAGAGCTATAAAGAGTGTCTTATGGGGGCAGCTAGATGCCTCCTTGTAAAGATAGGAGCTAGGTCTAGAGGTGGAAGGTCCTAGGTTCAAAGCTGGCCTCAGACACTTCCCAGCTGTGCAACCCTGGGCAAGTCACTTAACCCCCATTGCCCACCCTTACCATTCTTCTGCCTAAGAACCAATGCATTGTATTGATTCCAAGACAGAAGATAAGGGTTTTAAAAATAAAATAAAATAAAAATTTAATTTAAAAGAAAAGGAACAACTTATCTAAAAGCTACAAATACTTTACCCCATAAGGGATAGATTTTTATAAGTGGTAGAACCAAACTAGCCTCTCCAAAGCTGCCCACTATTCTTACCTGTTCAAATGGCCTTTTCTCAGAATTCGTTTCCACTTGATTTTCAGGATCTATCAGGCCAGAAGCTGCAGCTTCCTCTACTCTTAGGCTCTTCATTTCAGCCAGGTGGCCCCATTTTTATGCTCCCCAGATCCCAAACAGCTGCAATGGAATTCATTCCTACAGCTGCAAAAATGGAATCAAAGACAGAGAACTACCTGAGTTATCAATATCCTGCTTGTTGCATCAGTGCTACTTTCTTGTTTCTTTTCTCTTATTCCTTTGGTTACTCCTGATGTCCTAGGTCATGGCAATAGAGTTTTTTGACAGCACTCCTTATTCAACCATGTATGTTTGTCCTCCTATTTCCTGTCTGTTTAGTCTTTCTATTAGCAGAGGCCCCCAAACAGTAGATAATCCCTCATAAATTGTCAGTTAAGCACACTTAAAGAATGTGTTGGATTTGGAATTAAAGGGATGTGGTATTGAATCTTGGCCCTGCTTTTTGCAGTCTGTGCATCATCAGGCAAGTCCCATCACCTTTCCAAGCACAATGTCTTTTGTGAAAAGAAGAAATGGGCAAGATGACTCCTAACATTCCTTCTAGTTAAAAATCTACAATCCTTTGGAGTTTCTTTCTCAAGTGTTGCACATTTTTCTATTTTAGAACTCAGGATGCAAGAAATGGTGTCTATGGGAATAGGCAACAAACCATTCATGGATATCAAACCCAGTGATGCAGCTATAAGTGACCGGGCAATAGATTATATCATGAAGGGAACAGGTACCACTTATTCTTCATTCTCTCTTCTATTGGAGGAACTTGACTTTCAAACTCCAGACCTGAGAGTATCTACCTTTGTGACTTAGGATCAAGGATTCTATCTATAATAATCATCACCTCATCTTAAGTAAGATCTCATTCCAATGAATGATCCCCTCACTGAAAATATAGGAGATTCAAAATAATGCATTTTCTAATATGTGGTAGTTGTATTTCTAGGCTAATATAAATAGAAAGCTTACATCCCATTTGAGCTCTTATTTATTCAGGAGGCCATAGGGAGCTATTAAAAATTTGCTGAAAGATTTTGACAGGATGTAAAGGGAAAATTTCCTAATTATTATGGCTATTTCAATGTGAAAAGTGGACTGCCTTGGCTGAGAACAGGCTTCCTTTCACTTAAAGGGTTCACGTCTAAGTTAATAATCACTTGTTGGGTATGTCATAGAGGAGTTTCGAATTAGAAACTGAATTAAATGAATTAATTTGCAAGTTGGACTTCAGTCTCTGAGGTCTCTTCCAGCTCTGAGATTCTGGGTTTTGAGCAAGAGTATGAGTATTTGAGTAAAGCATATACTCAAACATATGAGCAGAGCTGTGCATTGTGAAATTAATCTGGGGCCGGGCATTTTGATGCATGACCTTAATCACTGCTGCCAGGGAGCTCAGGTTTTCTGAGCTGATCTGTAGTCAATCAGGTCAATCCACACTAAGACCAGAACTAGAGGAAAGCCACCATCAGGGCACCAAAGGAGGGGTGACCTGGCCCAGGTTGGAAATAGCAGATCAAAGCTTCTTTGCCAATCAATAATGGGATTAGACCTGTGAGTAGTCCCGGTACTTCTATCCTAGGGCAAGATTAGAAGACCCAGTCTGAAAAAGGGAAGGGAAGGGGATGAAAGGGAACAAAAGGGAAGGGAAGGGAAAGGAAGGGGAGGGAAAGTAGAGGAAAGGGAAGAGATAAGATAACTCTGTCAGTAGCTTGGATGATAACAAGGAAAAGAGGCAAGTCTGACCTTTTTTTTAATTCTTTTATTTCTAGAGTCAAGATCTAGGGCATCTATAGCTGTGTCTTCATTTGACCACTCAACACCCTTTAAAAGGCCCCACTCTACCATCTCCAACAGCAGTACTTCTTCCTCAAGCAGCCAGTCTTCATCTTCAATTTTGGGGTCACTAAACCTGCATGTTTATTCTAGTCCATCTTATTCAGGACTGCTAAGCCCTCCCTTCTATCACTGGACTTATGACATTAAAACCTGTATTGAGGAAGATGAGCTAGAACAGGAAACTGGAAGCCAACCATCGATGAGTGAGTGGATTTATACATGGTATTAAAGCAGGTTGAAATGAGGAGGGGAGGGCAGTTTTCTGATAAGGCCAGTTCAAGTGCTTGCATTCACTGAGAGGGAGATGATCTCAACTGGCTAGATCAGTGAGTTTTTATATGTTTTAAGGTATTTCTGATTATTGCAAGTGCTGCTATGAAATTCTCAAAGCAAATTTTAAACTTTAATTTTAAAATATAAATATATACCACAGAGCATTTATAAGAAGCAAAGAGTCATGTTGAAAAGCCAATGAAAAGATAGCACAGAGGGCAGGTAGGTGGCTCAGTGGAGTTAAAGCCAGGCCTAGAGACAAGAGGTCCTAGGTTCAAATCTAGCGTCTGACACTTTCTAGCTATGTGACCTTGGGCAAGTCACTTAACCCCTTTGTCTAGCCCTCACCACTCTTCTACCTAAGAACCAATACATAGTATTGATTCTAAGACTGAAGGTGAGAGTTAAAAAAAAAAAGAAAGAAAGAAAAGATAGCAAAACTCTTCTAATAAGTGATTTTTAAAGTATTTGACAAACACAAAGATCCAAAGAAAACTAAAAAGTTGGCAGTCATTACAATATCTCCTAGAAAAAATTAGCTGTTCTTACAGTATCTCCTAGTCACCAGTAGGGACTATGTGAATTGATGATGATGAAAAGGAAAATTAATTTGCAGGGAATGTTATAATTAAGACTTTCCAATATCAAAAGAAATTAGACTTGAAATATGAGAGGCTGGGGCACTTATGTTCTGTAAATTAATAAACTGATTAATGTTTGATTAAACTGCATTATTATTCCTCCCGGTCTGTAGTCACTGAGAGTTCTGAGTCATCACAGTGCACCTCTGGTGAGAGCATCAGCGGCTTTAGCAGCTCAGCCCACCCCGGGCTGTCCCAGCTTCTTCCCGACACATTTTCAGATGAAAGTGCTTCTAATCCTGGCTCCAAGCCTCCCTCCCAGTGTACATCTCCAGCTCTCCCTGGGAAGAATTCCAGGTTGAAGCATGATAGTAATCAGTATATTACAACAGTAAGTATTTGTTTTTAAATAAATTCATATTTTAAATTCAATTCAGTTCAATTCAGCAACCTTTTAATAAAGACATACATACAATGCGTGAGCCACTGTGATCTGTGCTGGGAATTCAAAGATAAAAATGAAAAAACTAGCCCTCCATGATTCCTTCCCCCAAGAGGCTTTTATTCTAAAAGGTGTAAATTCAAAATAATTTGGAAAGAGGGAGGAAGAGAGAGGAATTAGAATAAAAGAAACTGAGCCTGGGGCAACTGAGAATGAAACTGAGTTTTGATAGACCCTAGAAATGCTAAACAAATAAAAAATAAAAAATAAAAAGTAGAGATGAGGAGGGATTGCTGTACAGGCAAAGGAGATAACCTGAGCTAAGGCAAAGAGGCATTTAGGGAAATAAAAGGTTGATAGAATATTGAATTCTTGAAAGGGAGTTCAGAATCAGCCCAATTAATCCATGTAGCCTCCTTCAATTGCAGAGCTCTTCATGAGCTTATACTCTATCAGTGTAATATACTTCTAGCATTGAAACTGAGTGAGGCAGAATTAATTCTCTTTTAAATATCAGTGTTGTCATGTTAGCAAAGCAGATCCCATCCCTAACAATATCCACATGGAGTGCCATAGAGTTAGATAGGGAATGTAAGCTTTATAGAATAGTTTTAATTCTCCTAAGCCAACTCTAAATGTCTTCTATTATAAAACCTTTCATTGAACATTCATTCATTCATTCATTCATTCATTCATTCATTTAATTAACAATGATTAAATACTTACTATGTCCAAAATGTTAAACAAAGATAAACAAGGATATAAACCCCCTACTTTCATTGAGTTCACAATCTAATAGACATTGTAATCTCACTAGTCTCTGGACAGTTTTAGAAGATAAATGCCCATTCCACTTTTGGACATTTCTACTAAAGAGGAAATTGGCTAGTGGAATAGTATAGTTCATTGAGCCTCCACTGTATAAAAATCTTTCTGCTTCTGTTATAAGGTGTGTACCAGCAGGAGAGCAATTGGCAATAATGGCGGTCATGGCATGACTTTGGTCAGCTCTCCTCTTGTCAGTCAGCAGTAATTGAAGTGCTCATCTACTTAGCATAACATTTGTCTTTGTGGGAACCTTGTTGCTTGAGAGTCCAAAGTCACACCTTTTGATCCTGACAAGAGAGATTTAGACAAAGCACAAGTCCAAACGGGTCTTAAAACCAATATTAAAATTTGGATCTCTGCCTTAAAGGGGATGACAGTAAATGGTTTGGGTGAGGCAGCTTGTAAAACAGACCCATTAGAGGATCTCATGGAATCCCATAGTATTGGGTATCTTTATTTTTGAATTGTCCCTCCCAATTCAGAAAATCTAGGTAGATAAGAACACTGGGCCATTATCTCATTGAGTGCAGATTCCCTTCAAAAACTGAATTTCATTAAGATACTCCTAGGTCTATGAATGACCTTCTAGCCATCCCAAAGAAAGTCCTAGTCACTAGTATTAGATCAGAGAATTCATCTGAAATGTTGCTTCTAGGCACATGTGTACAAATATACATTCAGAGCAAACATAATTTCAACTCAATTCAAGCATTTTTGAGCACTTAATATGTATTATATACAATGTGCTGTTCTAAGCCCTGAGAATGCACAAACTAAAATAAAACATTTTTTCGTTTTAAAGAAGTTAACCAGAGGGAAGCATTTACACAGCTAAGTTCATGGGAAACATATACAAAAGAATTTCAGAAGAAATTTCTCGAAGGGCCTTCCAGTTGATAGGCTGAGTTATTGTTGTCTATTCACAACTTATCAGTTAAGCACTAAGGGGAATCGGTGAGGAATAATCTTAAACTCATGATGTAAAAACTTGTTCTGATTTTACATTCAAAATTCCAGAATTTTGTCAGACCTCTCTAATGCTAATTTTAAAATCTTTTTATTCCATTCTGAGAGAGGGAAAAGTATCTTAAACAGTTCTGTCAAATGGGAGATCAAGAGATATGAACTGGTATTGTTGATCCTTTTTTTTTTTTTTCAACCCTTATCTTCTATCTTAGAATAGATACTATGTATTGGTTCCGAGGCTAAGAAGAGAGGTAAGGGCTAGTGACTTGCTCTGGGTCACACAGCTAGGACTTGCCCAAGGCCAGATTTGAACCCAGGACCTCCCATTTCTGGACCTGGTTCTCTGTCCACTGAGCCACCTAGCTAACCCCATTTTTGATCCTGTAGCAATCTCCATCCTACATGAATCTGATCCCTTCAGGGCAGTATTGCCTCCAGCCCAACAGATCATAGCCCTTCTACCTCTTTATCATCTAATACTTATCTTTCCCTAAATCCCCTTGTAGCAGATCTCCCTATGTTCTGAGAACCACAAACAAGGTTAAATAAGTAGGCAGTCAGCAAAGAATGAGTATTAAAACTAAGCTCAATATCTTAGATGACAATGATGCTCATAGAAAAGACAATTAGCAAATAAGCAATTCACTCATTCATCTAGGTTTTGTTAATTATCCACTGTAGGTAATAGTTGCTGTGAGAAATATAAAAGAAGTAATAGATTTTGGCCCTTCAACTGGAACTTATGCCGTAATTAGACTAAAAAGAAAAACATTAGTGATCACAACAGAACACAAAGACTTTAAAAGAATACAGGACAATGAAAAAAGGGCTTAGCATTGCAAGACAGAATATCAGTCAATTAATCAGCAGTCATTTAGTATGGCCTACAGCTGTCTAGTCACTATGTTAGGCAAAGAGGATGCAAATACAAAAAATAATGCAAATTGAATAATAATAAAAAACCCCTCTTCTTAGGGAAGTTGCCTTCTATGGGTGAGAAAACATGCAAATTAATAAAGAATAAATGCAAAATAAGCACAAAGTCATTAAAGGTATGGTAGTTAGGGGAACCTAGGTGACAGTAAATTGAGTGCCAGGTCTGGATTTGGAAGGACCTGGGTTCAAATGTGACCTCAGATACTTAATAGATGTGTGACCTCAGGCTAGTCACTTAACCCCAACTGTCTCCCTAGCCTTTCTTTGTCTTTAGAGTTGTTACCAAGACAGAAAGGAAGAGTCTGGGATTTTATTTTAATGGAAGGTAATTAGGGAAGGAAGATCCTAGCAGTTGCATCAAGTACAATATATACAAAGGTATATATTGAGGCATAGAAGTTAAGAAAGAAGACATGGAAAAATGGAAGCAGGGATGGATAAAAACACAAAGGGATGACAAGTCTGGTTGGAGACATGGGGCTGCAATGAGAACTCATGAAAGAAGAGGGTATAGACATGGTGAGTCAGGGAAAAGAAAACATTTGGTGGCTTGGAATGGTAGGCTAAAGGTCAATTCAGACTTAGGGCCTTTTCTTAGAAGATTAGCAAGAATTCTGGCTCAGTCCCCATCCTCTAACTCACAACAATGCATACTTCTTCTCCCACAGTCTTTTCCCACATCTCTCCCTAGTTCTAATAGCCAGGTAGCCGGGAGAATGAATTGATCTACAAGTCAGACAGTCAGTTAACAAGCATTTAAGCACTTCTTATGTGCCAGGCACAAGGACCTATTTTAATGTTCATCTGAATCAAGAGGATGGTAATGATGGGTCTTGGAATAGTCAGCTGGCTCAGGGGAAGTTGTAAACCCCAAATTGTCTAGGATAAGCAATGACATTGGTTTTAATTAGTTGATTTCCCTCCCTTTTTTGTCAGAACAAAACTTCTCATGTATTAGGCTTCTCAACAGTGGTTTGACTGGCAGGCAAAAACATTCAGTAAGTAACTGGTTTTTTCAGCTCAACACTGAAATAATCAAGTTAAATTGTTTAAAGGCGGGGGAGGTGTTCTGAGTTGCCACATCTGTGTCAAAGTTAACAATCAATTAAATTGGAGCATGCAGATGTTTCTCCAGGCTGATTTGCATGTCTAACCATATTAAAAGAGCACGGGAAGCTTAATTGCACTGCCTGATATTAACAATCCTTCCTTCCTAAAGGGGGTTCTGCCGGAAAGGTAATGTAACGCTGCTCTCTGCTGCTTCTCCTTCACTGAATTTTCCCCTCTGTGTATCATGTGTCCAGCCACTTCTTGTCTAGGGGGATGGATTGCTCTCTAACAGAAAGGTGACTTTTATAGCTGCCAAACTCTACCCACTCAGAGTGTGGCTGATATTCTTAGTTAGGAAATGCAATAAAGTATGGCAGTTCTAATCCCATCCCATTTATCATCAGCTTTACAGGCTGCCTATGACCAGGATGGATGACCAGAGACCCAAGCATAAGTTAACCCAACCCAAGATGTTTTAAAAAACAGAACAGCAAGCTCCATGACTTCTTTTGAGAATAAGTCAATACCATGCCTAGACAAGTTTCCTTTTGCCTGTGTCTGCCAAAACTTGTGACACAGTAGTTACATAGTGAGGGTTTGAGGGAAAGACATGACTTGAGTAACTTGCCTGGGATTAATAGACTGCTGGGAATTAAAGAATAGGGCAGTCATCTCTATTTTATTCACCTACCTACTGCTTTCTTTCCTCCTTTTGATTTTCACTCTTCCACTTGATACTCTTTCTTCCCTTTCCCCTACCCACCTAGACCTGTGTTGGTGAACCTATGGCACACATGCCAGAGGGGCTGCTCCCTTCCCCCTCTCCATGCGCTGAGGACATTTCTCCCATCACCCACCCTTCTGCCCAGCAGCCCATGGGAGTGCTTCCTCCCTCCCCTGTCTGGGGTAAGGTCGGGGGCTTTCATGTACATGAGGGTTGCAGTTTGGCCACTGGGTCTCTGGAAGTTTCCCCATCACTGACCTAGATCATCCAGCCTTTTCAAGTAATGAGTTCCCAGCAACTGTTAAATTGTACAGTTTTCACAAGAGACTCTCAAATACTGGATGGAGAAGGTTGATAGGAAGAGATTGATGTGAAGCAGCGGGAGAGCCTGGTCTGTGCACTCCACTCAGGGATCCCCTAGTAAGATCATACATCCTGTTTCTCTAAATGGGAAGAGTTCCACATAGGAGGATTTGTACTGGCCAGTGCTGCCCAATTGAATCAAAGGCTAGAGCCCACAAATACTTCTGAGTTTTGAATAGATACAAACTGAAAGGACACCAAAGCAGAATGCTTAGCCCCTGCTGGAAGCTTAGTCCCAACTGTACCCTGAAGTATTCTGCATCTTTATCCATGAGGAATCTCTAAGTTTTGCTGGTAGTTACAGTCTTCAACTTGAGCCAGGTTAGTTTTTTAAAACATTTTCAGGATGTATTTGTATGTTAAAAAGCATCATGACCTACTACATGACCTAGGAAGTTGTTTAATCTCAAGCAACTTTTCAAGGCTGTAAATTGCAAAGCAGGTGGTGATCTGCACTGGTAGAATTCTCTCACAGCTAATTCTCTATACCAGGGCAGGTAGGGAGCACAGTGTATCGAATGCTAGGCCTAAAGGCAAGGAGACTGATCTTCCTGAGTTCAAATCTGGCTTCTGACACTTCCTAGCTGTGTGACCCTGGGCAAGTCACTTCACCCTGTTTGCCTCCATTTCCTCATCTGTCAAATGAGTTGGAGAAGGAAATGGAAAATAATTCCAGTATCTTTGCCAAGAAAACCCCAAATGGGGACACAGGGTCAGAACACAACTGAAAATGACTTAACAACAACAATAATTGTCTGTTCCAATGAAATTACAGATCTGGCCTCCACAAAAAACAAAACAAAACAAAACAAAAACAATGAACTGAGTCCTGCCTTGCTCTTGATCTAGGGCAGTGATGGGCAAACTATGGCTCTTGGGCCAGATGTGGCCCCCTGAAATATTCCATCTGGCTGCACACATGCACGACATTATTCCTAATCTGACGAATACAATGAGTAGGATACAATACAATGAAACTTTGAAAGAGTTGCCTTAGAAACAGACTGACAGAAGAACATTTCCTTTCCTTTGGCCCCCTCTTTAAGAAGTTTTTCCATCACTGGTCTAGAGTATGCCCCCACTTAAAGAAAAGAACTCTTTGATTCATGAGGAGATCTCTAACAGTTGAAACGTTGGCTGGCCCATGCCCCTAGTTTCATACACACTGCTTTTCCTTATGCTTTTGTGACAAAATGCCCCCAAAGGACCAAACCAATTTACCTAATACCTGATACATATGGGGATCATCAAGGTATCTTTTACAATTAATTTTTTCCAATATAAAAAATACTTCTACTATTTCTTTATCCTACCATATGAAAGGGCTAGCTTACCCTGCTGGTGCCCACCTGGCTAGGTGCTGGAGATATACAAATATATACTAGATGAAATACAGGTCCTTTTTTAATGGAGCTTATACTCTAGTCATAGGTTAGAAAACACAGAAAGGATATCATAATATCTGAGATGCAAAGCTGAGAAGTGGAAGTCAAATGTGATGTCTCTGTGATATCTGAGGGGAGAATGCCATTACCAAGAAATTAAAAGAAAAGAGAGAGTCATAAAATTTGGTGCTGAAAGATATTATCAGAGATGTCTCCAAATGCCTCATTTTGGAGATGAGACTGATGCCCAAAGTCACTCATGTTGTAAGTAGGAGAGCCTCTTGATTCTGAATCCCATGCTTTTTCCTACTGATCATGCTGACTATGCCATAAAAGTAAGGAAAGGAGCCATTGCCCTCCCAAAAGATGAGTACAAATAAGTCCCAGTTAGTGAAAATAATGGATTCCCCAAGTATTAGTTTAATTTGGACTACCCATTTCCATCAGGCCAGAAGAATTAGCTTATTTTACATAGAATTCTAAATAGTGTGAATTCAATTTCAAATAAATAGTGAATTCAAAAATTCACTCATTGGAAACTGGCTATGTCTACATGGATTGGTAGCCAGAGTAGTTTGCATGGCTTAGTCAAGGTCTTCACCATTGTTATGGTATGTAAGAAAAGAAAATTCATGGAAAGTTATGGTGCTTAAACTATTCTAAGGTTGATCAGTGACAATAAACTTATTGTATTTAAAAAAAAGCTGGACAAATATCCATTCAAACAACAATTTATATTAAATAAAGACTCACTTCCCACTAATCATACTGTTAAATGAGCAGAGCTTCTGTCATAATTAGGGAATTTATTCACCTATGTTTAGAAAAAAATAAACCCAAACCCAGTGAATTGAAACACTAAAAGTAAAATGTAAAAGATTTCATCTCACCTCTGATACTTACCTATGTATTTGATGCTGGGCAAATTATTATCTCTCTGGACCTCAGTTTCCTCATTTATAAAAGGAGGGATTTGGATTAGATGGTCCCTTGACATCTCTTCCATTCTGAATTTATGATCATAAGAGTAATGTGATCTAATACCATGGGAAGCCAGATGAGGCCATCACTGCTGCCACTGCTGCTGCTGGCCTTGGGGTTGTTTCAGGCTGATCTGTGACAATGTCCCACAGGGAAGCAGTTCCTGTAAACATGCTTATTAATAGATTTATCCTGTCATTCTAGGGTCAGAATCACAAACATAGAAGCACATCTTATGCAATGACTATTTTGCCCACAGAAACTTGTCTTTGAGGTTGGCCTGTCACTTTATGCCTGGAGCCCTGAGGCATGCAGACTTCATTGAGATCCACCTCGAATGTTATGGGTGAACCTATACCCAGTGAAGGAGGAAGAAAAAAACCTATACAAACTCAAGCGTTCAAGGAGGGGACCTTCTAAGCCAGTTCATGTAAACAGGATCTGAAGAGAGAATCCCCTCTTCTACAATTAATCTTTAAGGACCTTCAGTGATGGGGAAATCACAACCTCCCTGAGGACATCCACTGCAATTTTGAGCAACTCTCTAAAGAGATTTTTCTTACATTGGGCTGAAATCATCCTCTCTATAGTATCCATTAGCGTTTAAGGTTAAGGCCTTGAGCAAAATCTTTTAGGCATCAAATGAGAAAAAGAAGGCAGGAGTGGCTATTGTGATTTCTGACAAAGCCAAAGTAAAAATAGATATGATTAAAAAAGACAGGGAAGGTCATTACATCCTGATTAAAGGCAGTATAAGCAATGAGGAAATAACACTGCTCAATATGTATGCACCAAGTGGCATAGCATCCAAATTCATAAAGGATAAACTGGCAGAGCTCAAGAAGGAAATAGATAGTAAGACCATAATAGTGGGAGATCTAAATATTCCTCTTTCAGATCTAGATAAATCAAACCAAAAAAAAAAAAATAAGAAAGAGGTAAGAGATGAATGAAATCCTAGAAAAATTAGATTTAATTGATATTTGGAGAAAAATAAATAGGGACAAAAAGGAATACACCTTCTTTTCAGCTGCACATGGTACATTCACAAAGATTGACCATGTAATAGGGCATAGAAACATTGCAAACAAATGCAAAAGAGCAGAAATAATAAATGTAACCTCAGATCATAATGCAATAAAAATAACAATTAGTAAGGGCATCTGGACAGGCAAATCAAAAACTAATTGGAAATTAAATAATATGATTCTCCAAAACCAATTAGTCAAAGAAGAAATCAGAAACAATCAACAATTTCATTGAAGAGAATGACAATGATGAGACATCCTACCAAACACTGTGGGATGCAGATAAGGCAGTACTCAGGGGGAAATTTATATCCTTGAGGGCATATATTAACAAATTAGGGAGTGCAGAGATTAATTAATTGGGCATGCAACTCAAAAAATTAGAAAGCGAGCAAATTAAAAATCCCCAGATGAAAACTAAATTAGAAATACTAAAAACCAAGGGAGAAATTAATAAAATCGAAAGTAAAAGAACTATTGAATTAATAAATAAGACTAGAAGCTGGCATTTTGAAAAAACAGATAAAATAGACAAAGTACTGGTCAATCTAATAAAAAAAGGAAAGAAGAAAACCAAATTGACAGTATCAAAGATGAAAAGGGAGACCTCACCTCTAATGAAGGGGAAATTAAGGCAATCATTAAAAACTATTTTGCCCAATTATATGGCAATAAATATAACAATCTAGGAGATATGGATGAATATTTACAAAAATACAAATTGCCTAGATTAACAGCAGAAGAAATAGAATACCTAAATAATCCCATATTAGAAAAAGAAATTGAACAAGCCATCAAAGAACTCCCTAAGAAAAAATCGCCAGGGCCTGATGGATTCACAAGTGAATTCTATCAGACATTCAAAGAGCAACTAATCCCAATTCTATACAAATTATTTGATATGATAAGCAAAGAAGGAGTACTACCAAATTCCTTTTATGACACAAATATGGAACTGATTCCAAAGCCAGGTAGATCAAAAACAGAGAAAGAAAACTACAGACCAATCTCCCTAATGAACATAGATGCAAAAATCTTAAATAGAATACTGGCAAGTCATTTTACTGGCCCTCAGTTTCTTCATCTGTAAATTGAGGAAATTGGGCTAGATGATTTCTAAAGTCCCTTCTAGCTATAAAGCTTTGAAATGATGATCATGTTTTCCATGGGTTTTCTCTTTTCAAGGCTAAATATCTCTAGTTCCTACACCTGATCCTTGTGAAGCATGTAGTTGTCCTTCCATTGTCCTTGTTGCTCTCCTCCACATGTCCTTCAGCTGATCAGTATCCTCTCCAAGAGGTGGCACCTTAAGGTGATAATACCATTCCAAGCATATAGTGGACTAGACTGTCGGATAATTTGTTGTTGTTCAGTTGTTTCAGTCATGTCTGACTCTTCTTGATCCCAATTGAGGTTTTCTTGGCAGAGATTCTGAAGTGGTTTGCTGCTTCCTTCTCCAGCTCTTTTAACAGATGAGGAAACTGGGGCAAAGAGGGTGAAGTGACTTGCCCAGGAAGTATCCAAGGCTAGCTTTGAACTCACTTTAATCCAAGCATTCTGTCCATTGTGGCCCCTAGCTGCCACCATAGAATAATAATCTCCGTCATTCTGGACCCTAGTCTCCTGTTAGCCTAAACTCATAGTTCTTTTTTGTCTGCCATGTCACATTATTGATTCATACTGAGTGCCTGGTCCACTCAAACCTATAAATCCTTTCCTTCTAAACTGCTGTCTAGCTGTATATCCCAAATCCAAAGCCTGCCAGCTTCAAAAGTAAAACTTCATATTCAATTTCATCGTATTAGCTTTGACCCATAGTTATGACCCGTTGAAATCTCTTTGGGTCTCAATTGTGTCTCTCTGTGAGTTAGCTCACTCTTCCATCTATTTTCAGATTATCTGTAAAGCTGAAAAGGATGCTGCCTTCGTTGAAAGCACTGAATAAACTGTTAAAAAGAATAGGTCTACAAAAAGGATCCTGTGATGTTTCCCTACAGACTCCACTCATTGATCTAAATTCATTAATCACCACTCTTTGAGACTAATTGTACAAGTAGTTAAAAATTCATCTTACTGAGCCATCATCTAGCCCATATCTCTCCATCTCATTCACAAGAATATTATGTGAGATTGTGTGTCAGATACCTCACTGAAATTCAGTAAATGTTCCATATGACATTCCTCTTACAGTATGCTGGAGCCAGCTACTTACAAGAGCTGATTGTTAAATTTTCACACGAGTATTTACACCTCAGAAACTGGCAAATATAATCAATCGGGGATTGACTTCTTGTTTTGTGAATTATCTAGACTAGTGATGGGCAAACTTTTTAAAGAAGGGGCCAAAGGAAAGGAAATGCTCCTCTGTCAGTCTGTTTCTAAGGCAACTCTTTCAAAGTTTCATTGAATTGTATCCTCCTCGTTGTATTTGTCAGATTAGGAATAATGTTGTATGGCTGAATAGAACATTTCAGGGGTCTGCATCTGGCCCGCAGGCCGTAGTTTGCCCATTACTAGTCTAGACATAAGGAAGTGATAGGAGAAAAGTTAATAATACAGATTAACCCTAAATGTGTATCATGCATACATTTTTCCCAGAGAGCCAGTTGTTAAAGATTCATTAGCATGCCCCAGCATTCTCATGATCTATCTAACCAAAGTTTTAAATTCAGGTCTTCCTGATTCCAAGGCTAGCACTTTGTCTGTTAGAGCAGCTAGGTTCTACAAGGAGCTTTCCTCTTTGGCTCTGATTATACATTCAGAGAACCCCTGGATTTCAGAGCTGGAAGGGACCTTGATGAGCATCTTCTGCTTGCCATATTTCAGGATAATGATGCCTTTTAAGTAGATGCCAAGTTACAAAGCCATTCATGCAATTTTTTCACTCGCTAGCTGTCATTGAGAAAAACCACCTGTTCATTAAGTGTACAGATCTTCTCCTGGGCCATCTGACCAGCTTCCCCACATCTTCACACTCTTCTCAATTCTGTCCTCACTGAATTTCCTCAGCTTTTGACTTTAGGCTTCCCTTCTCATCCCTACCAAACTTCTCCCTGTATCCTTGCCCTATTCTGTGACCTTAGCTGGGAGAGAAATTGAGAGGGAGAGGTGTATGGTCCTGCAAATAGTGATATTGGGGAGAGTGCACTCTGACTTCCTGGAGGGGGCTGCTGCAGGCTTGGAGACCATGGGTAAGGCATGTTTGCACTGCATGGTTGGGTAGCTATTTTTCTTTGGCAGCATCATAATATGATGTCAAGACCCTGCTTTGTTCTGGGGGCTTGCTCTCTAAATGGCTTTGGATTCTCTTCTCAAAATGATTTAATGTTCTGCCTGTTATCTAGAGGTTATAGGGAATGGAGGAGAGAAGGTGGAGGTGATCAGTCACTAGTGAGTTTCTACAATATTGAAGTCTCCCCAAAAGCAAGTAACCATTATATTAACAACAGTCACTGTTTTGACAGCTGTGATTGATCTGACCTTGATGACATTTTCCATGCAACAACCATCTCGGAGCTCTTCTGACCCGGACACGAGAATGTACAGCTCAAGAAGAAACTACCTGCGTGTCTGCTAATACATGTCAGGAAGAAAAGGATCAAGGCAAGGCCACAAATGATGAGCCAACAATTCCCACATTACAAGGACCAGTAGAGCTGCTGTGCCCTAGGAGTCACCTCTTCTTTGATGTTCACTCCACCTTATATCTGTGCATCATTTCAACCTAGATCAACCATCATTTTTACTCCCTGATGTTGCTCCGACATGTCAGGAAGACGACTAATGAGCCTTTATACTTAATCTCACCCTCAGACTGACCAAATGTGGACTTGCCACCCAAAGAAAATCGACCAGCCTTTCAGAATAGAAGCAAAGGGACCTGAGTAGAGCTGAAAAATCACTAGGGAAACAGAAGCATTTCTTTCTTGAAAAGATTAAGGGCATATAATTCACCCTTCAGGATTGCATGGGGCAAAAGCACTGCAAAACACAAAAATCACCACTTGGTCCCAGCTGGGGATGCTTTTGTCCCTGCAGCATCCATTTCCTAGCCCTTCTGCTTCTTTCAAATAAAGATGGGCTTAGGTTTTGGCAACAGACTTTTACATTTTGTTTTTAAAATGGTTTTGTTAGTAGTGTATCTAACTTGCAGCCAAACCACGGGCTAAATTCTGACTGAAGGAGTGGGTACCTAAAGTGTGCTTGCCATTGACTTAAGGGAGCAGAAATTAGCCCTAATTATGTATGTCTGTGCATATGTCTGTATGCCTCTCTGGGTGAGTGTTAAGAACTTTAAACCTTTTCTTTCTTTTCTAGCCAGTTGTATGTAAATAGTGTAGGAGGTATGTTAGTAATTGCAGTCAACTCTTGATTGTCCACACCAGGCTAAGGAGGCCAAGTGGTTCAGATGTTTGAAGACCACCAGTACTCCATAAAGCCAGGCCAACGTGATGGGCCCCTTCCCTTGGCCAGTTTTCCTGCTAAGCCAAACTTCCAGTGCTATGCTTCCAACAGTTCATACCTGGAGAATCCCAAGTTGACTCTACTTGGTATTGTGCAATCCTGTCAAAGTAGGCAACCTGTAAGGAGTGAGCTGACCTCTGAACAAAAGCGAAAAAATGTGCAACCAGCTGGAAGCTTTTGTAAATAGTACTCTGGGGCCTCACTTTGAAAATCTCATAACTAGGAGAAGGTCTTGTCTTTTAAACATAGTAGCATCTTTAGCAAGGGTCCACAGAGGCAACGTGTATAGATAAAAATATATGGACCATTTTAGAAAACGATAATGATTTTAGTCATGGTTTTTAAAAAGTATTTTCAACCACTTTTTCAGAGATTGAATATTTCATTATCTGTCAACTGTTGATAACAATTTACTTTTGTTATTTTGTTTCAATACAAGCTTGTTTAATACTTAAAAATAAATAAATGGAACATTTTTCAACTGTTTCACATTTCTTCACTGGTGCAAATGGAAATTACTTTCACCAGGACCTGTGTATATTAAAGAGTGAGCATGCTTTCTAGTTTCGTTTCTACTCATGAATTTATTGCACCTGACTTATATTTTCCCACAGAAAGAAATTTAGCAAAATGAATCTGTGAACTTGAAATAAACCAAGGCACAAAACCCAAACATTAGGATGACTGATGGCTGACTTGCCCTGAACAATCTCTTCTTCATATTCCCTGGTTCTGGTTTAGATAACCCACATATGACGTAGGGGCAACAATTTCAGGGCCAGCTTCCCAAAGCGATGATTTTTTCTTTTTAAATCCTACCATGTGAATATCAGATATAAATATCTTCTAAAAAAAAAAAACCTTCTTTGCCAGCTTGATGACCCTGCCAGTTATGAGTTTCTTCTTTTGACTTGGCGGTTTCTGTTCCCTTGTTATGATACAAATGCCCCTAGAGGAAATAATTCATTAAGTCTTATGAGTCATTTATACTTAAATATGAAGTTTATCAGTCTGAGAATGGGTTTTCATAAGTGAGAATACAGAATAGAACATGAGAATATTAAGTCCCTGAAGTGGGACAGCAACTCCACAAGGCAGAGGAAAGGGGCTCAAAAAAGTAGAGGAAGAAGAGAGAGTTCTTTCAATTTTACAGTCTTGTCTAGAGTTGGCCATGTCTAAGATCAGTTGATGGCATTTTGCCACTCCCTTTTAGTCTTTGCTCTCTCTATTTTAGTCTTAGTCTTAATCTTAGTCTTTGCTCTCTCTATTTTCTCTCTCCTTCCCTTCTATTCTCTTTCTTTTTCCTCTTCACCTTTCCTACAGAAGAAGAGGGGCAGGTAGATGGCTCAATGGATAGAGCACTGGACTTGGAGTCAGGAAGACGTGTGTTCCAATTTCAAATTTTATCTCAGATACTTATTAACTAATTGTGTGACACTGGGGAATTTATTTAACCTCTGTTTGCCTTAATCCACTGGAGAAGAAAATGGCAAACCATACCAGTATCTTTGCCAAGAAAATTCTATGGACAGTATGTTCCATGGAGTGTTATGGATAAAAAGGGAGGTACACTAAGTTGGGGGTAATCTCCTTCCCTTGCTGAGTGATGGAGGGGTAAAAGGTGATTGAGGTAATAGGAGAGGAATGAAAGAGATGGCTGAGTTTAGGGAGGAATGGACAAGGCGATATTAGGATGGTAAGGGTACAGGGTGAGGTGTTCAGTAGAGGCAGCTGACACAGACTAGACACCCAGGCTAGAGACAGAGGATACTGGGGTAATAGGCTGAACCCTTCCAGGCAGGAAAGGTACTTTTACAGACACAAGGAATAGGGTCAGTCAGAAGTGGTTTGAATCTGACTTGAGGGCTTTCTTGTCAGTTTCTCAAGTCCTCAAAGGAGGAATCACAAGGCTCCTCCCTGTCAGTGAAATTGAAGGGATTCAGGAGGAAGCATTGGGCAACTACTTCCTCCCAAGATGGATGCCTCCAGTTTCCCTCAGGAAATAAAGAGAATTATTCCTCCCCCTTCACCCTTGCCTAATTCTTCAACACAAGATTCTCCAGAGGGTCTAATTAGGTAACCAAGGATTTATTAATGTTCCAGGATTGGTCTGGAAGGAGAGAAGGGTTTGGGGTTTCTGACAGTTGCTAGGGAGAAACTCAAGTTGGGGGAGGGTCTCAGGAATGGGTTAGACTGAGAGAGAACCTGCTCTCTCAGCCTGGGAAGATTTGGCTGCTTTTAAGGTAGAGGGTATACTGAAGGGATAGTTTGAAATCAAGGATGTCCTACTTGCCTGTTGGGGAAAACTAAACCCACAAAGTCTTTACACTAAAAACCCGAAAGCTACCCTGCCTCCCAGAGCCCCGGGAAAACAGGCAGGGAAACAGGGAAGTAATATGGAGAAGGTCAGGGAGAGGTCCAGATAGGTTAGCTAGGTTCAAATTATCCAAAGATAAGGCACAGGGCAAAGCAAACTGAAAGCCAAATAGAGCTGTGGTTGACCCTTCCGCCCTGCTCAAGCGTCAGGGTCCAACTGAACTTTCTCTTAGAATCTAAGGCTCAACAGCCAGAAGTTTTCAGTTGGCACCCCCTGCAAGAGCAAAAACTTCTCTCTTGCATCTTTTGCATTACAGGAGTCACAAAGAGTCACACATAACTAAACAATCACAACTTCTCTGGATAGACCTAGTTTATTTAGAATTTAAAACCTCTCTATTTGGGAGACTATTGACAAAGTTAATGAGAGATGCAACATGACATGATAGAGAGAGTGCCTGATTTAGGCCCAGTGAGACATAGGTTCAAGTCTCTCCTCTGACATGTTGGTTGGGTAGGAGATTATGGGCAAGTCATTTAAACTCTCAATGCTCTAGTCTAGGCCAGTGATGGGCAAACTTTTTAAAGAGGGGGCCAAAGGAAAGGAAATGCTCATCTGTCAGTCTGTTTCTAAGGCAACACTTTTGAAGTTTTGTTGTATTGTATCCTGCTCATTGTATTCATCAGATTAGGAATAATGTCACACGTGTGCGCAGCCGGATAGACCATTTCAGGGGGCTATATCTGGCCCACTGGCTGTAGTTTGCCCATCACTGCTCTAGGCAACTCAGTAAACCCCTAAAATGGCACAAACATAATAAATCTGTAGAAGAGATTTTTGATCTAGGAGTTCTTTATACCAAGGAAATTCAAAGTCTATCCCCTATCCCCTATCCTACAAAGTTAAAATAGATTTCAAGAAAAGCAAAGATTAAAGACGGATTTGTTAAATCTGTTGGTGGATCTACTGAATTTTTTTCCTCTTTCTTTTTTTAATCTTGGTTACAAAGGAAAGGGAGGGGAAGTGAGAATAATGCAGAAACTGATGTGATTTTACAACAAAGGGCATCAATCAATAAACCTCAGTTGGATAAACATTTTTAAAAGTATTGAAAACAAGCAAAAGTAGTTTTAAAAAAAACAAAAAAAAAATGTGTATTCTAGACACCTGAGAAGAGTTACTATAGGTGAGTACTGACCAACTGATTATAAAACCTATCGAGTCCTAAGTGACACTAATCTCTTTCTTTACTTATGAATGAAGCCAACCTATGAGCAGAAAGATATTCGAGAACAGACATAGAGGGATGGAAAACCATGCCAAGAGCTAAACCTACATCAGCCAATTTGACACAAAATAAAACAAGATAATATCTAGCAACCAGATATTATCCCCATCAATATCCCCAAAATCTTAAACTTGTGTCACTGGGTTCCTCCCTCTCTTCTCTTCCTACATTTTCTCCCTTGGTGAATTTAACCATTCCTATGACTTCAGTTGTCACCTCAAGACAAATGACTACAAAATCTTAGTGTAGGGAGATGTATGACATAAAATATCAATATTTTCTCTTCCCTGTACAGTAATTCTAGTGTCTTCTTGACCTCTTGGAGGCTCATTACAATTTGCATGGCCTTGTATTAGAAACATGCTCCTAGAATCTGAGTTTTCTAAGGATCTGGTAGGGAGGAGGCCCAGAATCTTTCCCCATCAGCAAGAGGGCTTTGAGAGATATTACTCATTTATGTTCAGGGGACTGAACATTTCCTCTTGCTTGATATTCCCTTGCTATTTTGTCCCAATTAAATACTTGGCTATTTGATTCTTGCCAGATCTGTCATTTGAGTAGGCATATAGTGGGAACTTAAACCTTATATAAATTTATATAAACTCAGTAACCCAGGGAATTTCAGAGTGGAACACAAGCTATAGATACAAATACATACACGCATGTGTGTGTATGTGTGTGTGTGTGTGTGTGTGTGTGTGTGTGTGTGTGTAAGCATAAACATAAATATATGTGTGAATTGGTAATTAATTTATAAAATTATGAATGGGTGTAGGCACACCTGATTCTTTGCCTAACCCTCACTGCTGACCAACCACCATTTGTTGGATAGGTAAGCCAGCCTAGCTGAAATAGTCTAGGCACTCTAAGGAAGAGACAGAAAATGGCATTAACCGCCTCAACCAACACCTCTCCACGGGCCTTGGTGGGAGAGAGCTCAGGTCCCTGAGCCCCAAAAGCCCTGGAAATAGCAGAAACCACCAGCCCTGTTTTTAGCTTAGACCCTGCAGCCATTATCAAGGTAAACAATCCTTATAAAAGAAAGTGTTCTTCTGCCCCCTTCCCCAATACCAATTGCTGGCCAGTAAACTTTCTTTTTGGAACAGCAGCACCCACAAATTACTGGCCATGATTTCTGCTTGGTCTCCAAGCCACACTCCAGTGAAGGAACCCTTGTGGAGATGTGGCCAGGCAACTTCCTCCTCAGGTATTGCAGCCAAGATCTCCTCAGCAACTACGGATTTCTCACCACTAAAATCCTTGGCACTGTCAAATGGTTCAGCGTTAGATACAGTAAGATGGTCTAGGTTGGTGGCACAGCAGATAAAGCACCAGACCTGAGGTCAGAAGGACCTAGATTCAAATTTGACCTCAGATATTTTCTAGATGTGTGACCCTGGGCAAGTCATTAACCTTGATTGCCTTTTCCTTCTGATTTAGAGTTGTTACTAAGATGGAAAGGGGGGCGGGTGGGGAGAGAGACAAAGAGAAGGAGGGAAGAAAGGAGAGAAAGAAAAAGTTTTTATACTATCAGCTCTGTCATGGTTCCCTGCCCTGAGACTTTCTTGACCTATAACAGGCATTAACTCCCTCTTTAGAATGTGAAAGAGAACACACTGAAAGACCTTGCTTTCCTTTGGTTTCTCTGGGTCTTAGCACAGTGCTTCCCACATGTTACATGCTTAATAAATGCTTTTTCTCTCATTCACTCATTCAGAGTTAGTACTACATGTAAAGTTAACTTTGCCTTCCTGGGAAAAAGTCCAGCTATTGCTTCTGATATTAACCTGGCTCCCTGTCCCTAGATGACTTTTCAACTTCTCCAGCTTGGACATTTCACTGACCAGGCATCCATTCCTCTTCTCATACAGCCTCATATCATAGCATTATTAGAATTAACTTCTGTCTATTTGATTTGCCTCCCTTCAGTTAAAAATCACAGCCTCTATTTCCTCTTATCCTTCTAACCTTGGCCCTGCCTTACTTACCCTTGAATCAAATCTCATCATCCAACTCCAGCTCACCTGACCATTGTCTCAAGTCTTGCGATAATTAGTCAATTCCAACCTATTGGCTCCAACCTTAATCGAGTATCACCTTCATTCAGTTCTCCCAGCTCACACTTTGACCCATCAGGCAAGTTCCAGAGCTTGCCTACAGACAACCCAATTCCATCCAGTGTGACACCAATCCAGGTTTCTTGTTTTTTTGGGGGACTCTGTGAAAAGAGCTTCATATGACATTGTGAAAAGTTTGACACTGGCGCCCTCATGTGATAGGCACTAAGATCATCTACTTTCTATTCTAGATGCTAAAAATGTATTTATGGATGTTGGGAAGAGTTTAGACTTGATTCCAAACAGAGACCAGCCTGCCAGTATCAGACAAACATTATGTCTGTATATGAGGACTTGTTTTCCCACTCAGCCAACTGTTGCCTCTTCCAAGAGTTTCAACCGGAAGGAGGCTTGATTCTCTTACCCAACATGACCCCCTTCCATTCATATGCCTCCTAGGCTCTGGCCTTGTTACACACACTTTCCTTGGTGAGTTGTATTCTCTAGATAACTTATTTTTCTTTTTAAGATAAAGGCCCTTTCAGATCTAAACCTAATGGTCTAATATCCTTTGACAGGAAGGAATTTAAGCATTCCTTTGACAGCATAATTTCAGGGAACATTTTTCTTGATGTTCTTTAATGAATCCCTCATCTTCCTTTGAGACCCAGTTTACGTGATCTTGCCTCTATACAGTGTCAATGTGCCCCTTCAGGCCACATCCCCACAAATAGTTGCCAAGTAGCCTCTGCTTAAAGGCTTTTAAAACCAAAACGAAAACTATAACTTTCCTTTTGTACTGGGATAGCCTGCCTGAATACAACCATCAACCAGAAGTAAAGAGATACTTCAGACAAACAAATCCAAGGACTCAGCCTGGGCAGAATCTGAAGCTGAGACCAAAATAGAACTGAGATGGCAGCATGTGATTGCTCGCTCACCCCTGTCCCAAAGATCCAGCACTGTCAGGACCTGGTAGCAGCTGCCACTAAAAATAGAAGGGCAGGAGAAGCAGTCCCACAGCTTGAGCAGCGCCCCAAAGCAATCCCCTGTGCTGGTGGGCACCCAGAGGTGTATCATGAAGTCTTTGAAGTTTGCAAGCGCAGAAGCCCTGGTGTCTGATGCCCAGGTGACCAGGGAAAGTCTGCCCAACGTGGCATATAACCTTTACCCGCTCCTGTTTAAAGCCAGCTATTTGGTAGAACAAGGAGAAGTGATTCACGATCTTTTGGAAAACTGGCCACTGGCAGAATTCAACCTTGGAAATCTGTTGGGGCCCACAGTGGACTACGCTGAAGACCTCCGCACCTGGGCCTGCAAGATCTGTCTGGAAGCTTGTCTGTTGGGGCTCAAAGACTATGTGCTGAACAACTCTCCAACTTACACTAAAAGGCTAAGAACAGCCAATCTCACAGGCATCCAGGACGTGGAAGTGCAGTTGTGCAAATGCCAGAAATCTCTGGGCCGATGGGGCCGGACAGGCCTCCTAACCAGGCTCTGCTTTGAACTGTTGGTAGAGCTGCAAAGGCGACCATTCAACCCAAGCATCTTGGACATTGGAATTGATGTCTTCATCAACTTCTTTGTCACGGAGAGCAACTATGAGTGTGCATTGCAGGCCCTGATGGTGAGGTGCCACTCCCCTCTGAAGGTGCACTGTGTGGCCTTCAGGGCTGACAGCCTGGGCCTGAAGAAGCTCTTCTATATGCTGAGGCTGGTGGAGCCCGACTCTCTGGAGAAGCTGGAGATCGTCCATAATGTGCACTTGGAGATGGAGCACCTACAGGTATTACTCAACCACTTGGATTTTCCCCAGCTGGTCTCACTCACACTGCCGGCCAGAGCCTTCAATGTGCGCCGGCTTCAGGGAGAAGATGACTCCATTCTCACCATCATTGGGGAAAAGCTGAGCCGCATGACCCACCTCAGAGAGCTGAGCCTGGCCTTTTCCATTCTGACAGGGAGAACTCGGAAGCTACTTAGGTGAGATACTGATCCTGGCAAGTACTATAACCTGGGGGGTTAGATCATAGAAACATTACTAGAAATCCACAATTTAAAAGGTAAGAGGAAAGACCACTAATCAAACCAGCATTTCCTAGTCAAGCAACAATCAAGATTCAAATATCAGATGTAGATTTAGAGGTCCTGGGAGTAAAAAGAAAGGAAAGAAATAAAGGGTAGTTTTGATATAATGGGCATATTTTAGCTCAAAGGCAGCTCAATGTATTCCAGGTTCAAGAATCTCATCCAGTCCTGGAAAAGAGAACGGGAGCTTTTGTTTCTATTAGGAATGCATCCAGACAGTATTACTTCCAGGGCTAGGAAATTTCTTCTTAGCATTTACATTTTTTTTTTAAATTTCATAGATCTGAGTCAGATATATCCCAACTACATAGCAGAGTGTAAATCCAAGCAAAAATTGCATCATGATGATGGAGGTAGTGGTAGCAGCAGTTAAAGCAGTAGGCTGGATCTCTCTCCCTCCCTTTGAAAGAAGGGATGTCAGAAGTGGTCAAGAGGCTACCCAGGGCAAATAGACTCAAAGGTGGAAATGGAGTGATATCCTTTGGCATCTTTGATCAAGTGAATTACTGGGTGCTCATTTGTCTGCTGTCCTGGCAGTCATACTGGTAGCTTCTCAGACTCTGAGCAAATAAAACATGTCCCAATTTCCTACCTAGAGGAAAGTAGGCTCAGGAAAGCATTATGATGGACTGGTACATCTAGGGTGCCTATTCGTAAGATGGTGTGAGCTCGTAAACGAATATTTCCTCTTTTTTAAAAAAATTTTTTATTGATTAAGAAAATTTTTCTATGGTTACATGATTCATATTCTTTCCCTCCCTCCACCCATAGCCAATGAGCAGTTCCCTTGTTTTTTTAACATGTGTCATTGATCAAGACATTTCCATATTATTGATATTTGCACTAGGGTGATCGTTTAGAGCAGTGATGGGCAACTTTTTGAGCTTGGCATGTCAGAATTCACCAAAAAACCAAGCATAACTTGGGCGGTGTGTCACTTTGAGGAAAAAAAAACCATAATTTTGCGATATTTATAGTTTAAATAATAAAAATGTATAATTGTAATATATAACTGTATTTAATAAACCAAAAACTAATTATTTAACTTACCTGTTTAGTGACAATTGTTTTGGCCTACAGACCTCTGGCACAGAGTGTCTACACTACACTACAGCAAATGTTTCATCCTTGGCATGCAGCCTCATACTTCATGTCATCGAAAATGGCTACATGTGTCAGTGCTGACACGCGTGTCATATTTTTTCCATCAGGGATTTACATCCCCAATCATATCCCCATCGATCCATGTGATCAAGCAGTTGTTTTTCTGCTTCCACATAAATGAATATTTCTGAACTACTTCTACCCTGTGATAGAGGGCATTAGGAAGGACCCAAAGTAGAGGAGCATGATAGCTAGCTGTGACTTGCTGCTCCAATTCATTTTATGACAGTATTTGAGGAACAGTCTTTACTAGGTATTTCAAATCTTTGTTAAAAGTTTTGCCCCAATCGGGGGCAGCTGGGTAGCTCAGTGGATTGAGAGCCAGGCCTAGAGATGGGAGGTCCTAGGTTCAAATCCGACCTCAGACACTTCCCAGCTGTGTGACCCTGGGCAAGTCACTTGACCCCCATTGCCTACCCTTACCACTGTTCTACCTATAAAAGTCAATACACAGAAGTTAAGGGTTTAAAATAAAAAAAATAAAAAAATAAAAAAGTTTTGCCCCAATCAGTGAATCAATCAATATATATTTACTGAGTGAAGCCAATCCTCAACACTTGCCCATTTAACTTTTGCAACTTCAAACATTTGCATGATTTTATTAGTAACCTCATTTCTGCTTTCCCTTTGGCAGCTGTACACATCCATGGCTATTCACAATAAAGAAAAAATGAGAGACACAATAGGAATAAGTTTGTGGACTGGCTGGTATCCTAGCTTCACTGGTCTTATTCATCAGATCCTTGCAAGGAGTTTCCCATGCATTTGCTGAATATTTTCATTGTTTGCCTTTAAAATGCCCCCAAAACATAGTGTAAATCATGTGGGCTTTAAGCCCAAGTGACTTTGTGAGAGAATAAAGGTGTTCTACAAACTTCATGCAAAAATGTCTGCAGCCACTGTCAGCCATAAGTTGGTGTTAACAAATCATAGTACAATACCTTCAATACTATTTAAGTGGAAAGTAAGATTTGGGTTAAAAAATGTTTTAGTTTTAAGGATTTTATTTTCTATAAATATGGTACTGAAGATTTAACATGCTATGAAAAGTGAGTATTGTCTGAAATCAATTTTTTAGTTTAGATAGCACAAAAGGTTGAAGAATTCTAGGAAATTACTAGCAAGAAAAATGTTTTGCATATTACCAATTTTATTTTGTACACTGCATTTTTATGGGTCATTTCATGGTTACTGTGTTAGGAAAAGTGCATGTTATTAGAATTGACATTTTGTCATAAAGAATCATATGCATAAAAATGTAGTCAGTAGTCTTTGGTGAAAGGTAACAGTTTTTAGTGGTGGTGGGAACCTAACCCACTATTTCCCATAAGTTCTATGTATCAACATTCATGTTTTTACTTTCATGGTATTCCCTAGGAACATTACTCTCTCCAAAGGAGAGGATTGACTGTATGGACTAGGCACTAGGTATATAAATACAATAAATGAAATAAAGTAAATTAAACTCAGGATGGTTTTAGAGGAACTGTACTAGCAGTTGGGAGGATTAGGAAAGAATTCATACCAGAGATGGTGCCAGAGATGCCTCCTAAAGGCAGAAAGGAATTCTGTGAGGTCAAAGGAAGGAGTGTATGCATTCCAAGCTTGGAGGATGACTAAAAAGGCATGGAGACAGAGAAAGAGAGTTGTGTTTAAAAAAAAAAACAAACAGAGAGAAAATTGTTTTGGCTGGATTGAAGAATGAGAAAGAGTGAGTAATGTCCAGTGAAACTAGGAAGAGAGTTTGGGGCTTTAAAATCTAAAAAAAGAAATTCATAGTGTGTCCTAGAAACAGGAGGGAGTCAATTGAATTTATCGAGGAGAAGAGAATATGATCAGATGTACACTTGAGGGAAATTACTTTGGCTGGTCATTGTGTAGGAAGGACCAGAGTAATGAGATACTTGAAGTGGGTAAAACAATTAAGAAGCTCTTACAATAATCTAGTGTAATATAGGTTTTTAACATTGCCATGTTGGCTTGGGGCAAACCTGTCAGTTGCCCTGGGATGGAATGTTGAAGGGGGCATGAGCCACTGGTTGCTCACTCCATCCTAATAACCAGCACTATCCTCCTGCTAGCCTGGTTACCAGCTTAAGGCCACTGTTGACCCACTTGTTTATTACACTAGGAAAGGGTTAATGAGGCTCTGAACTAAATTTGCACCTCCATGAATAGAAAGAAGGGGTCAGGTGTGGGAGATATGGGGAACAAGAGAGAGTTAAGATTTGAAGGGAATGTTGAGGTTAAGAACTTAGGAGAAGGACAGCTAGTGGATAGAGAGCCAAGCCTAGACATGACAAGATCCTAGGTTCAAATTTGACCTCAGACATTTCCTAGTTCTGTGACCCTGTGGAAATCACTTAACCCTTACTTTTTTTTTGTAAAACCACTTTTTTAAACCTTAAATTACTGATATTTATTGACACCAGAAGGTTCTTGAACATCTGAAAGTTTAAATGTCCTGTGTAAGGTAAGGAGAAAGGCCTGATGCTCTTTGACGGTTCCTTTTAACCCCAATTGCCTAGCCTTTATCAAGGCTCTTCTGCCTTGAAACTGATACTTAGTATCAATTCTAAAACAGAATATAAAGGTTAAGGAGAAGAAGAAGAATCTGGGAGAATGGAAGGTAGTACCTTCAACATAAATCAAGAACTTACAAGAGAGGAATTTGTGGATAGAAAGATAATAGGTTCAGTTTTGGACAACCACAGGTTTCTGCTGTCAGTTGAAAAATGTATCAAAAATTCAATAGCAAAGGCTGAGCAATCTAGTAACCAGAATATAAAATGTATGGTTGTATATACATGAGTATAAAATGAATGCTGAGACATAACATAAGATAGATAATAAACATCTAAATACAAGATAATTAATTTTTAAAATTACCACAGTCAACATGAGTAAGCACATAGAGCTAATTTACAAAAAAATATTGATAAACTGAACTAAATTCGGATTCACTAAATTTGGAATCAGAAGGCCTGGATTTGATAGCTGGCTCTTCTACTTTTTACTTATGGGACACTGGAAAAATCACTTTCTTTCACTTCAGTTTATCTGAAAAATGAAAGTTAGACTAGATAACCCACATACTACTCTCTCCAAAATCACTCCCATCTCCAGTATATTGTGTTTCCCTTGTATTAAGGGGGTGATTATGAGTGGGGGGGGGATGTAGCTGGGAACAAGGTTGAGTCTATATAGCGATCTCCTCACTCGCTTCTACCCCTTAACACTGTGAGACTAATAGGGGTACCTTTGGAAAACAGGGGACCCTAGGAAGGCATGCCACCACTGGTGGTCTGAAGGATTGGTCCCCCCTCAAAGAGGAGTGAGGGATGTCCTGGTTCAATGTTGATGTGAGCCAGGGTTCACAGAAACCTCCCCCTCTTCACAGCAGGTGGTCGGGCTTAAGATGGAGCACAGCCTAAGCTGTTACACTCCCTCCCTAAACAGTCTCCCAAATGGATCTAAATGCAATCTGATCTTTCTCTTTATTGAAGCACAGGGTTACAGGAATGGGTGCAGGATAATGAAGGACAGTGGGTATAGGAGACCCTAAGATTTTGCCCCTGCCAGGTCCTTTACTTAGGAGAGACCGAGTCTGTCTCAATCCTGAGTTTCACCTGCCGTTCCCCTCTAATCCTATTGCTTATAATTCTGTTCAGTTTGTTAAATTATATGTGGGACATTATATGGCAAGTCCAAGGAATGAAGGATTCAGGGACCTGCTCCCCAAGGAGTCCAGAATCCCTAAACGCTGGAAGGCACTTCTAGTAAACAGATGACAGGTTGTTGTTGAATATCAGGTAGCAAGTCTTCTATATTGGTTAGGAGTCTCAAAGGTGTCTCAGGTGGCTACAGAGCTCGAACCTCACATTCTCCCTCACGAGCTCAGACCCCCAAAAGGAACCTCTCTTCAGTCCAAAACTCCCAGAAGTCTCTGCTCTTCCAACTGTCATTTGAACCCCTTTTCTGGCAACATTCTGTGTCTCTTGCAAGAATTCCATGCCTTGCCTTAATTCTCATACCCTTAAGCTAAAGAACTTGAACACGAAGTTTCTTTGTTCACAATGTATTTTATTTATTTTATTAAATATTCCTCAGTTACATATAAAAACATTTTAACATTCATTTTTTAAAATTATGAGTTCCAAATTCTCTCCCTTCCTCCAGCTTATCCTCCCTCCTTGAGAAGGCAATTTGATATTGATTATACATGTAAAATCTTGCAAAATATATTTCCATTTTAGTGGTGTTGCAAAAGAAAGTACAGATCAAAATAAAGTTTTAAAAGTATCCTTTAATCTGCATTCAAAGTTCATCATTTCTCTTTCTGGAGGTGGATAGCATTTTTCATCATGAGTCCTTTGGAATTGACTTGAATCTACTTTGATCTGAGTAGCTAAGTCTTTCACAGTTGATCTTACAATATTACTGTCACTATATACAGTGTTCTTCTGCATCTACTCAATTTACTTTGTATCAGTTCATATAAGTCTTCCCAAGTGAAGATGTATTTTCTTTAAAATGTATTCAACCTAATTGAGTCATTGATAGTCGTGATTGGTAGGCATAATTCTCTATTTTCTCCTGGCAGATTTCTGGCAGACTTCTCAATATTAGCAATGTTCGTAAACGATATTAAAAAATAAATACTCTGTTAAGACCTGATAGCTGTAGCAGTACAACCCTGGGCAAGTCTCTTAACCCCAGTTGCCTAGTCCTTGTCACTCTTCTGTCTTAGAACTGATATTAAGGCAGAAAGTAAAAAGTTGTTGTTTTTTTTTAAGACTTCTTTTGATGACTGGCTAGATGTTCTTTTTCTGATCATATCAGTTCATTAGGTAGTTATTCTCACTATGCCACTTCTTTGATAAGAGTCATCCCCCAAACTGTCATTTTTCTTCTATTTCTTTTAGGTTACCTTTCATCATATGTCCTCATATCCTAAACTGACACTTTTTTTCAATGGCCATGAACATATTTCTACTACATATTTTAGACATCACATACCTACCTCGAGCAATGCACTAACTCTTGGTTTCCTCATCTGAAAATCATTAGGATTAGGTAAAAGAGGCTCTTTAAAGCATGATGTAGTTTCAGAACTAAAGCTAAAAGAGGTCTTAGAGATCACCCCTTTGAACCTCTTTGTTTTTCAGATGAAGAAACTGAGGTCCAGAGAGGTTGGCTAACTGACTAATACTTATAACTAATGTACAGGAGTATATACATTCTTCACCAGTGGGCCCTTCTCTACTCTCTACCCATCAATGCTAAGAGTTATCTGTAGACGAACCCTTTCCTTAATCCTACAGATCCAGGCACTGACAGGAAGGCTGGATGTGGTCAAAGAAATTGTTTGGAAAGGATAATACTGAAAAAGGAATTAAAATGCTATATCATTTTAGCACATTTCTGGTGATTTGGGTAGTGAAAAGAGAGGGAAAAAACCTCTTTACCTTTTGGCATTGTGAAATTTATTTTTCTTTCCCTTCCTCTTTGGAGAAAAATTTTGGATCACTGCCTGAAAAACCAGACACTTCTCTGACCCCTCAGCCAAGGCCATGAGTTTCTCTCTTTCACTTAATATATGTTGGGTTTTAAATGACATGTCATTCTGATACATCAGGCCAAAGGCTAACGGCTCAAATGTTCCATCTCAGAATTCCTCCAAAAGATATTCTCCTCACCCATCACCTCCTTTGCATGTAGACAAATCTTGATTGTCCAAGGCATGGAGTAGAATTAACCAACAAAAAGGTGTACTGAGCACTGTGGACATTCTTGGCCTCTGTGTTCATTTCAGAATAGCCCCCTCATAGTTGACATTACTAGACATTATTTTAAAAAGAAGTTTTCTTCACTTAGGTCATAACTCAGTTGTGGAATGGCAGTAATTCTGGGTCCTCAAAAGCTAGCACAAGCTATCACAGGTCCTACCAAGCTTAAAAGGCTTCAAGTTTTAGTCCTGGGACAGAATATGTGTCTGTTGCAAGCAAATTAGTCTAGCTCTGCAGAAAGCAAAAACTCCTCACCAGAAAATTGGCCACAGAGTAATGAATATTTGGCCACATTTCATAAAACTACCTCCTGGCTACTGTCAGAAGCTCCCACATTGATGAAATCCCAAATCAAAGTGATGAAAATAAAACAAGCTTTTAAAACAACTGCAACTTAGTTTTGAAATTAAATGCCAGTAAAGAATATCAGTTACATCTAAATTCTGCTTACAGACAAAGAGAGAACAAGGCATGAGTGTCTCCCTAGGCCAAGTTTAACTTGTTTATTAATGTCCACCAAAAGCTCTGAGACTTCTCAGTTACACACACACACACACACACACACACACACACAAAATTTTTTCTCCTTTCTCCAGGGTAGTCTCCCAATCTTTAGCTAGACTATAAGCTCATTTTGAGAAGAGATCATTTCATTCTTTGTACATGGATCTCCATTGCCTAGCTCACTGTTTGGCACATAGCAGATGGTGTTTAATAAATGATTATTATTGTTATTGTACAAGACCCTCTGGCTCTTCGACCCAAAAGCTACCAGAGCACCCCGTTGTATCATGTTATAATGCACCAATATATTAACATAGTGTCCACAGACTAGCTGAAACCTATGAAACGTTCTTTAACTCCTCTCTCCAAACTTACTGTCCCAACTTAGGTCGACAGATTTAATCTTACTTAGATTTATGTGGACACACTCATTGTTACCTGTCAGGCATATAACTCTCACTGGGATTCACTCCTCAGGAAAGGAATGAGGAAGAAAGCAGCAAGTAGCAAATACACATCTAAAAATGCATCAGACCAAAACAATGAGTCAGTAACATCTGTGAAGTAAGAAGTAAGAATATTTTCTGGGAGCCATGATCATTCAAAGGTCTTGGTCCTGCTGACACAGCAGGAGTCAAAATTGAGAACAATCATCGTCATATCTCAGGCATGATAAGAAAGGAGAAACTTTCACATGCTCTCTTTTTAAGTGTTAATCTTCTGTTGTCTCTCTTGTTCTTTCATCTTGACTCTGGCAGTTAAAAATAGTCAAAAACATTTATTAAACACCTACTATAGACCAGGTACTGTGCCAAATGCTGAACCTTGGTGCCTGCTATCATTTATAATGACCTCATTTCCTCTGGGAAATTCTCTAAATTCCTCATTAGCAAATTCTAACAATGAACATTGAACCCAGATTCTACATTTCAAAGAAGATATTTCCCCAATCACTATTGGGAATCTGAGGTACCATATTCTGCCCTTGTATTTTTCCCACTTCCCTTTCTAATAAAGCACAATTCTTTTTTTTTTTTTTAACTCACCTGAAGCCATAGATTCTCAAAGCAGAGTCCTCAGAGATCATCTAGCACAACCCCCTCCTGAAACATGAATTCCTTCAACAACATTCTCATCTAGAGGTTACCTGGCCTACAAATGAACATCTCTAGTGACAGGGAAATCACTGTCTATTTGGATCACCTCTAGGGGTTGATTAGGAAGCTTTTGTGGGCCAAAAACTACCTAACTGATTTTTGTACTGCCCAAGAGCTTAGAGTTGTTTTTATAATTTTAAATACTATAAAACCTTATTTAAAATATAAAAACAATTCTTAACTCACATTAAAATAGAAAGTATGCCAGATTTAGCCTATGGGTTATGGTTTGCTGACCCCACCAGTCTATTTTTTTTAATTAAATAATTTTTATTTTTTAGAAAAATTAACTTGGTTACATGATTCATGCTCTTACTTTCTCCTTCACCCCAGTCCACCTCCCTCCCCATAGCCGATGCGCATTTCTACTGGTTTTAACATGTATCATTGATCAAGACCTATTTCCAAATTGTTGATAGTTGCATTGGTGTGGTCGTTTCAAGTCTACATCCCCAATCATGTCCCCCTCAACCCATGTGTTCAAGCAGTTGCTTTCCTTCTGTGTTTCCACTCCTGCAGTTCTTCCTCTGAATGTGGGAAGCATTCTTTTCAATAAATCCCTCAGAATTGTCCTGGGTCATTGCATTGCTGCTAGTACAGAAGTCCATTACATTCTATTTTACCACAGTGTATTGGTCTCTGTGTACAATGTTCTTCTGGCTCTGCTCCTTTCGCTCTGCATCAGTTCCTGGAGGTCTTTCCAGTTCACATGGAATTCCTCCAGTTTATTATTCCTTTGAGTGCAATAGTATTCCATCACCAGAATATACCACAATTTGTTCAGCCATTCCCCAACAGAAAGGCATACCCTCATTTTCCAGTTTTTTGCCACCACAAAAAGCACAGCTATAAATATTTTCGTACAAGTCTGTTTATCTATGATCTCTTTGGGATACAAACCCAACAATGGTATGGCTTGATCAAAGAGTAGGCAATCTTTTATAGCCCTTTGAGCATAGTTCCAAATTGCCATCCAGAATGGTTGGATCATTTCACAACTCCACCAGCAATGCATTAATGTCCCAATTTTGCCACATCCCCTCCAACATTCATTACTCTCCCCTTCTCTCATTTTAGCCAATCTGCTAAGTGTGAGGTGATACCTCAGAGTTGTTTTGATTTGCACTTCTCTAATTATTAGAGATTTAGAACACTTTCTCATGTGCTTATTGATAGTTTTGATTTCTTTATCTGAAAATTGCCTATTCATGTCCATTAGCCATTTATCAATTGGGGAATGGCTTGATTTTTTTATACAATTGATTTAACTCCTTGTATATTTGAGTAATTAAACCCCTGTCAGAGTTTTTTGTTATAAAGATTTTTTCCCAATTTGTTGTTTCCCTTCTGATTTTGGTGGAATTGTTTTTGTTTGTACAAAAGCCTTTTAATTTAATATGATCAAAATCATTTATTTTACATTTTGTAATTTTCTCTAACTCTTGCTTGGTTTTAAAATCTTTCCTTTCCCAGAAATCTGACAAGTATACTATTCTGTGTTCACTTAATTTATTTATAGTTTCCCTCTTTATATTCAAGTCATTCACCCATTCTGAATTTATCTTGGTGTAGGGTATGAGATGTTGATCTACACCTAATCTCTCCCATATTGTTTTCCAATTTTCCCAGCACTTTTTGTCAAATAGTGGGTTCTTGTCCCAAAAGTTGGGCTCTTTGGGTTTATCATACACCGTCTTGCTGACATCACTTACCCCAAGTCTATTCCACTGATCCTCCCTTCTGTCTCTTAGCCAGTATCATATCGTTTTGATGACCTCTGCTTATAGTATAATTTAATATCTGGTACAGCTAGGCCCCCTTCCTTCATATTTTTTTTTCATTATTTCCCTTGATATTCTTGATCTTTTGTTATTCCAAATGAACTTTGTTACAGTTTTTTCTAATTCAGTAAAAAAGTTTTTTGGTAGTTTGATAGGTATGGTGCTAAATAGGTAAATTAATTTGGGTAGGATGGTCATTTTTATTATGTTAGCTCATCCTATCCATGAGCAATCAATGTTTTTCCAATTCTTTAGATATACTTATAATTGTTTGGAAAGTGATTTGTAGTTGTTTTCGTATAATTCCTGTGTTTGTTTTGGTAGATAGATTCCTAAGTATTTTATATTGTCTAGGGTGATTTTAAATGGTGTTTCTCTTTCTAACTCTTGGTGCTGAGATGTGTTGGAAATATATAGAAATGCTGATGATTTATGTGCATTTATTTTGTATCCTGCAACTTTGCTAAAGTTGTTGATTATTTCTACAAGCTTCTTAGTTGATTCTCTAGGATTTTTTAAGTAGACCATCATATCATCTGCAAAGAGTGATAGCTTAGTCTCCTCATTGCCTATTTTGATACCTTCAATTACTTTTTTTTCTCTAATTGTTACTGCTAGTGTTTCTAGTACAACATTAAATAATAGAGGTGATAATGGGCATCCTTGTTTCACTCCTGATCTTATTGGGAAGGCTTCTAATTTATCTCCATTGCATATAATGCTTGTTCATGGCTTTAGGTATATACTGTTTATTATTTTTAGGAAAGGTCCTTCTATTCCTATACTTTTCAGCATTTTCAATAGGAACGGATGCTGTATTTTGTCAAAGGCTTTTTCAGCATCTATTGAGATAATCGTGATTTTTGATTGTTAGCTTGTTGATATGGTCAATTATGTGGATGGTTTTCCTAATGTTGAACCATCCTTGCATTGCTGGTATAAATCCCACTGATCATGATGGATATAACCCTCTTTATCACTTGCTGGAGTCTTTTTGCTAGTATTCTATTTAAGATTTTTGCATATGTGTTCATTAGGGAGATTGGATTGTAGTTTTCTTTATCTGTTTTTGATCTACCTGGCTTTGGAATCAGTACCATATTTGTGTCATAAAAGGAATTTAGTAAGACTCCTTCTTTGCTTATTATATCGAATAAGTTGTATAGTATTGGGATTAGTTGCTCTTTGAATGTCTGATAGAATTCACTTGTGAACCCATCAGGCCCTGCCGATTTTTTCTTAGGGAGTTCTTTGATGGCTTGTTCAATTTCTTTTTCTGATATGGGATTATTTAGGTATTCTATTTCTTCTGCTGTTAATCTAGGCAATTTGTATTTTTGTAAATATTCGTCCATATCTCCTAAATTGTTATATTTATTGCCATATAATTGGGCAAAATAGTTTTTAATGATTGCCTTAATTTCCCCTTCATTAGAGGTGAGGTCTCTCTTTTCATCTTTGATACTGTCAATTTGGTTTTCTTCTTTCCTTTTTTTTTATTAGATTGACCAGTACTTTGTCTATTTTATCTGTTTTTTCAAAATACCAGCTTCTAGTCTTATTTATTAATTCAATAGTTCTTTTACTTTCAATTTTGTTAATTTCTCCCTTGATTTTTAGTATTTCTAATTTAGTTTTCATCTGGGGATTTTTAATTTGCTCACTTTCTAGTTTTTTAAGTTGCATGCCTAATTCATTAATCTCTGCCCTCCCTAATTTACTAATATATGCCCTCAAGGATATAAATTTCCCCCTGAGTACTGCCTTAGCTGCATCCCACAGAGTTTGGTAGGATGTCTCATCATTGCCATTCTCTTCAATGAAATTGTTGATTGTTTCTATGATTTCTTCTTTGACTAACTGGCTTTGGAGAATCATATTTTTTTTTGGAGAATTGTTATTTAATTTCCAATTAGTTTTTGATTTGCCTGTCCAGGTGCCCTTACTAATTATTATTTTTATTGCATTATGATCTGAGAAGGTTACATTTATTATTTCTGCTCTTTTGCATTTGTTTGCAATGTTTCTATGCTCTATTTACATGGTCAATCTTTGTGAATGTACCGTGTGCAGCTGAAAAGAAGGTGTATTCCTTTTTTCCCTATTTATTTTTCTCCACATATCTATTAAATCTAATTTTTCTAGGATTTCATTATCTCTTATCTCTTTCTTATTTATTTTTTGGTTTGATTTATCTAGATCTGAAGGAGGAATATTTAGATCTCCCACTAGTATAGTTTTATTATCTATTTCCTTCTTGAGCTCTGCCAGTTTCTCCTTTACAAATTTGGATGCTATGCCATTTGGTGCATACATATTGAGCACTGTTATTTCCTCATTGTCTATACTGCCTTTTATCAGGATGTAATAACCTTCCCTGTCTTTTTTAATCATATCTATGTTTACTTTGGCTTTGTCAGAAATCATAATAGCCACTCCTGCCTTCTTTTTCTCATTTGAAGCCCAAAAGATTTTGCTCAAGCCCTTTACCTTAAACCTGTGTATGTCTACCTGCCTCATATGTGTTTCTTGTAGACAACATATGGTATGCTTTTGGTTTCTAATCCACTCTGCTATTTGCTTTCATTTTATGGGTGAGTTCATCCCATTCACATTCAGAGTTATAATTATCAGTTGTGTATTCCCCAACATTTAGATGTCCTCTCCTAGGTCTACCCCTTCTTCTTATACTATTTCCTTTTAAACCAGTGGTTTGCTTTAAGCCAGTAACCCTTGTCCCCTCCCTTGATTTATTTCCCTTTCTACCCCCTCCCTTATTATTCCCCTCTTTTTATTTTTAAGGCCTAATGAATTCCCTCCCTCTTCTTCTCCCTTCCCTTTTTTGACCACCCCACTCCCCTGCTCCCTTTGGTTTATCCCTTCTGACATTCTCAGTATGGTTTGATAGAGTTCTATATCCCAATGGATATAGCTACTCTTCCCTCTTGAGGTTAATTCCACTGAGGGTAAGGTTTAAATATTACTTCTTAATGCTCTCATCCTCTCCTTCTCATAATAGTATTCATCCCTTCCCCTTCCCATGCCCTCTTTGTGTGTTTTAGAATATCCTATTTTTCTTATTCATTCAAGTTTCTCTTGGTGACTTCTACTATTCACCCCCCTCTTTCCCACACCCCATATCATCTTAGACCATTTAGTACTCCAACCTCTCCCTATGAATAATTCTTCTAATTACTATAATAGTGAATACTATAATAGTGAATAGAGTTCACTATAGAGAATTACACCTAACATTTCTTCACATAGGATAAATAATTAGATCTTATTGAAGCCCTTAAAGAGGCAAATTTAAAAATAAGAGTTTTCTTTCTTTCCCTTCTGCTTCTTATTTATCTTTTCATATTTCTCTTGATTTTTTGTGGTTGGATATCGAACTTTCCATTTAGTCCTGGTCTTTTCTGTGCAAATACTTGGAAATCTTCTATCTTGTTGAATGCCTATACTTTCCCCTGGAAGTATATAGTTAGTTTTGATGGGTAGGTGATCCTTGGTTGTAGACCCAGTTCTCTTGCCTTTCTGAACATCATATTCCAAGCCTTGCGGTCTTTTAGTGTGGAGGCTGTCAGATCCTGTGTGATCCTGATTGGTGCTCCTTGATAGCTGAGTTGTCTCTTTTTGGCTTCTTGTAAAATGTTTTCTTTTACTTGGAAGCTCTTAAATTTGGCTATTATATTCCTGGGGGTTGTCTTTTCAGGATCTAGAGTAGAGGGTGATCTATGGATCCTTTCAATGTCTATATTGCCCTCTTGTTGTAGAACTTCAGGGCAGTTTTGCTGAATAATTTCTTTTAGTATGGAATCCAAATTTCTGTTAATTTCTGCTTTTTCAGGAAGACCAATGATTCTCAAATTGTCTCTTCTAGACCTGTTTTCTTGATCTGTCAATTTCTCATTGATATATTTCATGTTTCCTTCTATTTTATCAGTCTTTTGACTTTGCTTTATTTGTTCTTGCTGTCTTGAGAGATCATTAGCTTCTAATTGCCCAATTCTAGCCTTTAGTGACTGGTTTTTGGCTATAATCTTTTGGTTTTCCTTTTCAATCTGGTCATTTCTGGTCTTCAATTTACTTTCCTCACTTTCCAATTGAGAAATTATGTCTTTTAAACTGTTATTTTCTTGCCAGATCTCTTCTATCTTTCTCATCATCTCAGATTTGAACTCTTCAAGAGCTTGTGACCAGCTTTCATTTTTTTGGGAAGGTTTGGATCTGATTATTTGTTCGTTCTCCTCTGCTGTTTGTTCTCTTGTCTGGATTTTCTCTGGGTAAAAGTTGTCGAGTGTTAAAGATTTCTTTGTGTTGATCTTTCTCTTTTGGGGTTCTTGTGGATGGCTTGCCATTGTTAGCCCAGCACCCTCTCAGCTTTATCCTCACGCCCAGGATCTTTCTGTGCTCTTTCGGCTCCTGAGGTCTCAGGTCTAGTTGTTCTCAGGGTCAAGCCTCCTGGTGGTCCCCTTGCTTGTTCCTCTGCCTGAAGCTCCTTTAACAATCTCAGGGCACTGCTTCCACAGTCATGTACCCCTCTGCACTGGGTCCCAACTGTTATGAGTAAGATTAGATTAGCTGGTTATTAGGTATCGATTATATATTGATTAGGAAGTACCTAGCAGGAAGGAGCTGGAGCTGGGAATTCCAGGTTGGAATGAAGGAGGAGGAAGTCTGTCTGTGCTCTATGTATGGACTCCATTAGTGGTAGGCAAAACTGTTGCCAGCCTGGGAGACCTCAGAGCAAAGGACACCCTGCTTCCTGTTTTCCCCTGGGATCCTGTGTGGTGTGGCATCTAGTAAAGGACAAGATCTACAGAGCCAAGAGAAGAGGTGTAGTTTGAGTTCTGGTGGACAGTGCTTCAAGCAAAACCCTTACTACTTGGTTCCTGAGACAACTTTAACTCCTGGCAACCAGAGATCATCAGTGGATTGCAGTGAGAATCCCAAAGCCACAAAAGCCCTAGCTGTACTCAAGCCTGGCAGGTTCCAGGTTTGAAGCAGAAACCCAGAGACTCCATTTATAGCTCCTTGGGCCCTGTTAGTTTAGATCACTTAGATAAGAGTAGAATAAGTCCTCCTATTGCCCTGTGGTTTTATCCCTTAGATTTTAAGTATAGAAATCCTTTCCCACCTTTTAGTCTAACATAATTAAAGCTGTTAAGTCCCTTTTACCTTGTTAGCCTGTTACTATACTCTGGTCTAGTGGAAGCTGGGTGACAGTTAAGATCAACTGCCATTCCTGTGGAGATCCAGTAAAACTCTGGTCTCTTCACCCTGGTCCAGTCTCTCATAAATCCTAGAGTGTGTTCCCACAAACCACTTAGTTTATTGTAATATCCCTGGTGACCCCATTACCTCACTTATATTTTCCTACACCACCCAAGGTCCGCACCTGTGCTCAAGGTCTTTGTTCAAAGTCCGCACATTCTTTAGCCTCTTGGGGTCTTAAGTCTTGCTGCTCTCAGGAGCAGGCCCTGGTGATCCTAGGTGGCTGTCAAGGACTTAATGAATGCCCCAAACTTGCTCTAACTCTTTTGCGCTGGCTTTGGCACTGTAGGTGGTGTGGGGCGAAGGTGATTGCTCAGCTCTTGTTTTAGTGAGAGCTGTTTCACCCCCTTTATAGCATGGAAATGCCCAATTCCATATACCTTCAATGCTGCGCCCTGTTGTGGGGTCTCTTCTTTCATCTGGATTTGTTTTTATGTCCTCTTGAGGAGTCCTATATGTATGGGTTAGGAGAGGTCAAGCAGCTGCTTTTTACTCTGCCACCATCTTAACCTGGAAGTCACACCAGTCTATTTTTAATAGCCCTAATTTTCAAGATTTTTAAAAAACAATGAACTCAGACTTATTTTTTTCATAACTTTTCCTAATTGATCTTAATTCTTGTCTTTGGGGTCCAGCAGAACAGATTAAATTTTTCTGCCAAGAAAGAATCCTTTGTTTTCTAACCCATTTTTATTTTCTTCTCGATGATAGCCAGGATCAGGAAAATATGTTGTTATATTGTATCTGGATTTTGTCAAGGTTTTAATTTTTTATTATTATTATTTTATTTGTTTAACAAAGTCACTCATGATATCTTTTCAGGCAGAATGAAAAGTCAAGGGCCTATTAATAAGAACTTATTACAGCTAAGTAGATATGGAATGACTTGAGTGAACAGATAAAAAATGTGATGATTAATTGATCAAGCTCAGCCTGGCAGAGGGGAGAGCCTAAGTGGTGTGCCACAGTACCCTAGTCTCTTCAGCATTTTCATTAATGATTTGGATAAAGATAGAGAAATTATTGCTTTTCAAATTTGTAGATGATACAATATTAGGAGGGATAGCTAATATACTAGATGACAAAACTGACATCCAAAATGATGATAGGCTAGGATGTTGTGGCTAAAATGAGTAAGGTGAAATGTAATAGGAATAAATGCAGAGTCCTAATTTTGTGTCCAAAAAAACACAACCAAAACCAAAAACAAACTTATGCCAATTATCAGATAGGGGAAACAAATGTTCATATGAATAAAAAATCTGAGGCTTTTTGTGAATTGCAAGCTTATTGAAATTAACCAAATGTACTGATTATAAAAAAAAAAGACATGTATCATCTTGGGAAGTATCAGAAAAAAGACACACCGAGAAGGATGGAGATTATAGTCATGTTGTACTCTGTTCTAGTTAGAACAGTTATAAGGAAGGAGAGGATTTGAGCATATGAACAAGATCTGAAAAAAAATGCAGAGTCAGGGAAAGGTTCTGGAATTTTACAGAGGGAACTGAGGCTGAGTCTTGTCTCTCTGGGATGGACCTAGAGAGGTTTGCTTTCCCCCGTGGCTTTCTTTCTGCTATATCTTCCCATCATAACTGTACCTGTGTTATCCTGTTTTCTGCTGGCTAAGTGATACATCTACAGAGCTTCCTGAACCATCTGAGCCATCTGTTCATGAGAACCTCTTCCTGACTTCTCTGTCCTGTTTAGCTTCTCAACTCAATACCTCTGTTACCATCCAAAGGGGATTTTGAGTTAGAGGAGCTTATTTATATTAGGGACTGGGTCTTCAGGTAGATAGGTAAGGAACAGTGTAACTCAATCTCTCCGAAGGCTTCAAGTAAGGGAACAACTGTAGATCTGTGGGGGAGGGAGAGAGACAAGAGATAAATTACAGCATTACATTGGGAAGAACTTACTACCAATCACAATTATCCCAAAATAGAATGGCTCCCCTGGGAATTAGTGGGATCTCCATCACTGGAGGTCTTCCAGGAGAGGCTAGATGACCAAGTATAGAGGCTATTGTAGAGGGAATGCATGATTTAGCTTAGAGCTTAAACTAGATAACCTCCAGAGGGTTTCTAGCTTTGAGATTATATGAACATTTTGCATAATTTTCCATTCTCTAGAGAGGTAGAGAGGCATAATAAGTAGAGACTTGGCCTCAAAACTAAGAAGATTAGGAGTTCAAATCCTGCCTCTGATACATTCTGACCTTGAACTTCTCAGGATTTGTGCAATTCACAACACTCCAAGTGCAGCCCAAACCACATTAAAATGTAGACCCTATCCAATTTTAATATGTTGATATGTTAATAAAAAAGAAATATATAAACATTTGTGATTTTCTAATTCCATGTGTAGCTCACAGGGATCTTATGCATAGTTTAGTGGCCTCTGTTTCTGAGTTGAAACAATAGTTCTATTCTCTGAAACTGTAAATTGTAGAGATGTTGTCCTGCATTGGTAGGAGTTTCCTCACCAGAGGGGTAGATTCACAAGTCCAGCCCCTTTCACTATGCCTTCATTTCCCACTCAGGATGCATGCATTTTTTTTATTCAAGAGAGTTTTTTCGTGAACATAGAAAGGTTTATTCCTCTTATAAAGACAAAGGTCTTTCCAAATACTAGCCCCTTTTATTGCCTCTCTTCTCCTACCTTTAGCTTACTGGATTTGGAACTCAACTATTTTCATGCCCAGAACTGTAGCATTCAGTAAGATGCATCAAAACTCGTAATATGCATATTAAGAGCCATAATGCACCTCAATATTCTTTTCCTTATATCTATCCACAACAACCCAAAAGATGGAATAAGGAGGAGAAGGTAGAGAGATGCTGAGAATTTCCCTCTCCAAGTTTTCCAGGCCTAGAATGCTTTGGATTTTATTCCTCAGGGGAGAGCTTTTTGTCTCACAAGCTGAATTCCTCCACCAGAAATATTACATGATGACAGCCATAGAGGTCTGAAGGTTCTTTGTATTAGAGGAAGGGCTTCCATTGATAGGAACCAGTCCTAGTAGAGGTCATCGAATAAACAAGTGTCACCCTCAAGCTTTTAGAAGTAGATTTCTATTTTCATTTATTTCTTTCACTATCTCACTATTTCAATCACTTTCCTTTGTATTTTTCATTGCAGTCCCTTGAGAACTCCCCTGAGAACCCTGGACCTGTCTAACTGCTCCCTAAACTATGCAGATATGGCCTACTTAGCAAATTGCCTCCATGCTTCTCATCTTGAGGTGCTTGACCTCAGTGGACACAATGTGGTCAACCTCTACCCGTCGACCTTCTTCAAACTGCTCAGCCAAGCCTCCTGTACCCTGAAGGTCCTGATCTTGGAAGAATGCAACATTGAGGACAGAAACCTTAACATGATGATCGTAGGCTTGACCCCATGCCGGAAACTGCAAGCCTTCAAATTTCTTGGAAACCCACTTTCCTCACAAGCACTGAAATGTCTGTTCAATGTTTTCTGTCAGCTCCCCAAGATGAAATCTGTTGAGTTCCCAGTGCCGAGGGACTGCTATCCAGATGGTGTCAACTACCCATTGGATGATGCCACCCTCCCCAAATTTGATCACCAGAAATATGAGAAGATTACAGAAGAACTTCATACAATCCTAATTCAAGCCAATCGAGAAGACATCAAGGCTTCCACACCCCTCTATGGAAGCTATGACCCAGACATTCAAGAAACAAGCAATGAGCTTGGAGCCTTCTTGCTTCAGTCTTTCAGAGATGCCCTAGAAAACTTTACCACAGCACTGAAAAAAATGAATTAAGAGCTTTAAGGAAAGGCTATGAAATCACATCATCATGAGATGCTCTTGCATCAACTTTCCTTGTCCCTATGGAGATCAGTCCTGGGTTGGGGATGGAACCAAGATGAGGCATCATTATGATTATCATTATCATGACCACCAGCATCACCACCACCACCAGTGTCAAGCATTCATTACATGCCTGTTTATGTATGGTACTGGGCTAAAGCAGAATACCTAGTACCATTCCTGCCTTCTTGGAGTTCACACTCTAAACACATCTGAATGCTGTTGTTTTACTCTTCACATGTATGTTCTGAGAGTCTGGGTGCAAGTTAACAGGAAGAAGGGAAAATTCCTGAGTTCTTCAGAGAAGTTGCATCAGAGTCCAACAAATTCTGAAGAAAAAATGTTACAGTCAGTCAAACTGCTCTGGAGGACTGTCACAAACAAAGCAAACTTCCTTGGTGCTAAGTGTGGGAAAAGATCACACTATAGCCATGGGGAAAGGAAGTAGGTGTTTAGAGGAAGGATGGCAATTGTAGCAGAGACCAAGCCAATAAGGGGTGTGATGAGATGAGGGGAGAAGGAAACCAGTGATAAAAAATTAGGGTGACAGAGATACAAGAAAATACAAGGAGTAGGTGAATTGGTCACTAAGCTAACAAACTGAGCTGAGGAACAGAAAGAGGAAAGATGAGAAAAGCAAACCAGACTTTTATTCTGATCAACAAATTCTCTTTGGAACTAGATCTCAAGATAGGATCTGTAGATGGTTTGCAAGTCCTGTAAATGGTTCATAAGTGTGTCTTTTGTAGTACTTATACAGTATTTTTACAGTACAATATGACAGAGTTTATACTTTTATTTCTTATGTAAACTGATAATCTACTAATGCTGTCCCTCACTGTTCTCTTAAAAAATGGTGGTGGCATTTCTTTTGTTGTTTGTTTTGTTTTTGCAGTGATGAGTAGTCCAATGAGAAGCCATAAAAAGTAGATTTCAATTCAATTTAAGGGAAAACTACCCCGTAATTAGAATAATCTAATACTAGAATCAGCTACCTCATTGGAGGAGGGGAAGAGATAGCAGATTCCCCTCATGGAAAGCTATCAAGCACAGATAACCAATTCTTTGGGATGTTATAGAGGGAAATCATGGACAATTCAAGGACAGGTTGGACCAGATTGCCTCTGAGATTCCTTTCACCTCTGAGATCCTGTAATTCTTCTGACTGATACTATAGCAGTTTAGTAACAATCAGAGTGACTACATAAGTTTCAAGTATACCCAACCCATTCACCAATACCATGCATCATCACCACCACCATTTCCTAGTTCAATTATTTGTTACAGGTGCTTAGATTTTGTAGTATCTTCTGCATATGGAGATTAGTCTTCTGAGGTCAAGTGAAATGTGTTCATGGTATTTTATTTAGATCACTAAACTTAACAGGGAGGGTATATTGTCATCAGATGAAAACAAGATAGTATGACAACTTCCATAAATTCGTATCAGAAAGATTCAGTTTGTAACAAGGTCTGACTGGTGAATATAACCTGCCTGAAAATAAATCATAAATGTGCTTTGACATCATGTGTTTTTTCCCCTTCATTTTAGTAGAATTCGAATGAAAAATGTCTGAGGTCCTGAACATTTATTTGTATGTGTAATTATTTTTGTATGGCCAGAAAAGCATTCATGCTTCAGATAAGGGTTAGGCCAGGTCATTTATAAGATCCTATGCAACTCTGAGATTTTTGGATCCTATGCTTTGCTATAGCAATCGCTAATTGTCTCAATTATTAATTCCCAGTGTCATAAGTCTCAATTTAGAAACCCCACAAGAGAAATAAGCTAGAGCAAGCAACTCATAGTGGGTTCTCAAATCAATTTTATAATTCATAAAACAAGAAGTAATTAAGACAGATTCAGTTGAGTGGGATGGGAAATAAACTACTACTAATGTGTCACAACTGGGTGTTATTAACAATGGCAGTTTCCTATTTTTGCTCATCATTCTTGCCATTAAATGTATGCATTAAACTGTCACCAATGTCAGGAGTGCCCTGAGACAGAGCCTTGGTCCTACTTTCCAGTAAGTCTCTCTAGTCTAACTTTCCAGATTCATATCACTTTAGTTCTATTTTTCCAAACCTTTTGTCACATAACATTCATTTTCCAAATGTGTCGATGTTATTATCCTTTCCAGTCAAAGCTGCATAGTCTTTCCTAGGAAAGCCACTGAACAGTAGAGCAGTCAGCTGAGAAAGGTTAGGAAATCTTGTCTTTCTCTCACTCTTGCTCCCTACATCCAAATAATTACCAAGAACTCCAAGTTTATCTCAGAAAGATCTCTTGCAAATGTCCCCTTCTTCTCACGACAGTTGCTACAGGTACTGAAATTACCCTAATTCAAAAAAAGTCCAGTTGTGAGGATATTATGGAATTTTTCTATGAAAAACTCACCCAATTAGAAGAATAATTATTTTGACCACTAGGTGGCAATCAGAGCCAAAAAATTAGTCTGCAAACATTTGTAGTGTTGGAAGGGACTAGAGGACCCATTTATTTAATCCAGCTCCTTCATTTTTACAGATAAGGAACTGAGTCTCAGAGAGGCTAAGTGATATGCTCAGGATCACACAAGCAGTACCTGTAGGGGCTAGGATTTGAACCCAAGTCTCCTGACTCCAGAATTGGTGAAAGAACATTGTATCACATTCTATCAAAGTAGCAAAGACAGGAAAATGCAGGAATATTTTCCTCTTAGATTTTTTTTTATTTCTGCTCAACTTTTTTTTTTTTTAAATAAGTTAGAGGAGCTGGACTACATTAGAGCTAGGAGAAACCTTGGAGCTCTCCCTAAACCAACTTCTTCAGTGTAGTATGGAAGGAAAAGTGCTGAATTTGAGGTCAGAAAACCTGGGTTCAAACCCCAGCTCTCTGACCCAATATTGAGATCATTTAATATTTTTAGACCTAAATTTCCTCAATTGCAAATTGGGGAAGTTGGATTAGATGATTTCTAAGGTCTTTTCTGGCTCTGCATGTTTTGATCCTCATAACTAGGGAAACTAAGGCAAGAGAAATGAAGAGATTTGCCCAAGGTCAGACAATAGTTCTTCTGCATTGTTGGGCCCCAGCAGTCAGGGAAAAAAGGTAAGTCAGAAGGCCCTTGAGAAAGTACATGAGGTTGCTTTGAAATGGATAATGATGATCTTTGTGTGGATGGTGGTGTTAATACAGAGCTCTGTGGCAAGCATATGTAACAATTCCCACATTGCCACCTTTTTTGAAGGGACAATTCAGTCTTATTCTTCTTTTCTGGAAAATACCCAGTTTTAAAAGGCAAATATAAAAAGGGGAAGTTAGGAAGATTTTGTTTTGCTATAAAGAAAAACTTTCTAATAAGTAATGCTATCTAACAATTAAGTGGGCTGCTTTGTGAAATAGTTAAGATCTCCATAACTGGAATCAATCAAGCAGAGGATGAATCCACACCTGTCAGATTGGTTAGGCAGGAAATTCCTGCCCAATGCAAGAATGCAGGTTGAACTGGCATTCTACTGAGGGCCCCTTCCTACTTTAAGATTCCATGATCTGAGGCAGCTATGGTTCAGTGGATAGAGTCAGCCCTAGAAGGGGGAGGTCCTGAGTTCAAATCCAGCCTGATACTTCCTAGCTGTGTGACCCTGGGGAAATCACTTAACTGTAACTCTTTTTTGTTAGCTCTTACTGCTCTTTTGCCTTGGAACCAATATACAACATTGATTCTTAAGATAGAAGGTAAGAGTTTAAAAACATATATATTTTTTAAGATCCCATGATCATCGATAATGGATGCTGATACTGAAAGCCTAACCCACATTTCATATTTATATGCCCCCTTTGTATTTTTCACTTTTAATAGTTCCATTTTATAATAATTGGACACTTTACTACTAATAAGAGTTATCCTAACTAGTAGGCTATTCCTTATTTCCATAGAAAGTACATGCTCACAATGACAAACCCTTACCTTTTGTCTTAGAATCAATACTATGTATTGGTTCTAAGGCAGAAGAGCCATAAGGGCTAGGCAATGTGAGTTAAATGACTTGCCCAGGATCACATAGCTAGGAAGTGTCAGAGGAGTCAATGAACTTTTGAAGGTCCTATTTTTACAGTAGAATGAATAGAAAAGCCATATAAGAGTGGACAATGCCTAGCTGATTTGGTTTTCTATAGGGCCAAGAAAAAATGAAGGAGGCTAGGATAATTGACTGGGGAGAACAAGGATGGAAGGACCAGAATGAATAACAGAGAAGCTAAAGAATATGTTTAAGAGGTAGGGAGAAAGGTGGAACAAAGGAGGATTATGATCAGAGAGAGGAATTTCAGAATTCAAACTTAAATAGTTGGCACTGTTTTGCATATGATGGCGTGATCCAAGGTAGGTCTAAGCCTGTGAGTAGCTAAAGAAAGTACAGGTGTAAACCATGGCTGCTCAGATTTTTGAACCAGGAGGCAGGGAGTTCAGTTAGGAAATTATTATAATACTCCAGATAAGAAGTAATGAGAAATTGAATTAGGGTGAAAAGGCAGATTCAGGAGGCATTTATCATAGATGTACATTTCAAAGACTAAAGCAGGGTCAAAGTATTTGCATAGAGCTGGGAAAACACTGTTCCCTTTATCTAGATTTTCAGTTGGTTATCTTAATACTAAACAAATCAAATTAAAAATAGCAAACAACAAAGAAAACTGATAGCAGAATGAAGATAAATGACACACATTTTAATTAGCCACACTTCTCTAAGAAGAAAAATACAAGTTGTTTTAGGACTATAACAAATATTCTTCTAGGTATTTTACTCTACCCTATGTGACATCACAGGGTATATTTACAATTTTTCACTACTTTGGCATTTTAACTGGAACACTGTATTTATCATTCCTAAATGGCAAGAAATTTAGAAAAAAACATTTAAGGGCAAAAATGTTATTTAGGAAAGAAAAATCATATAATTCTACAGATTTATCATCTAGTTTTAATTTTATTTTTTTCAAATAACAAGTGCTCCCCCCTTTTTACATCAGAAAAACCTGAAATATGTATTGTCACAATGGGAAAGTTAGAAAACAGTCTGAACCATAAAGAAATACATCATCACCCTGTACATATATAATTTACCCCTAAATCTCTTGACTTAAAAATTATCAAATTCCATATGCTGTGATATTTAGTTCCCTCTTTCCCATCCCCATTAAAAGGATATTTCCCCTGTTCTTCACTTTGATAATTTATCACCCTGTGTATAGCATGGCAGCAGTACTTTCACCTCAAAAATCCTGAGCTCCCCCGGCTCCAATCTTCCCCTTTGAGCTACAAGATCGTTCTATGTTCTGCTAAAGAGAAAGATTCCCTGCTTAATCATCACAACTCTCAATCAAATTCACTAAAATTTTAATGTATAGCCTTTATATAGCCATTTTGTTTTGCACAGACTGCAAGAGTAAATATCAGGTCCACTGTCATTTTGTTTTGATTGAGTGCTCATATCTTTTAATTTCACTTATTGGAACATAAAGATATTTCATTCATTATAGAAATTCTTTAAGGAAGATCAGTAAAATAATGCCAATTCTCTATTATTCATGCTCATGGAGGCTTGTGGGAACAAGGAAAATCGAAGTTACTTCTACCTGACTCTGGAAGGCACTACTGTAAATTTTTTGGTAGAAGATTCAATCTTACTAATTTCTAATTAGTTTTATTCTTAATCTTGTTTTACTTGAGATCATGTCTAAATTAGTTTACATTTTATGAACACACATTGGCTAGATTTTGAGAAGGGAATAATTGAAGGAAGATAGTGAAAAATTAAAGTCACTCAATCATCTAATGACACAAAAAACTGAAATATGATCATCTCATTTACTGAAGAGACAGAGTGAGGACAAATTGGCAAGATGAACTAGATGAATTCTAGGGTATTTTCCAACTCAAAGATTCTGGGATTCTAACTGGCTTGCTTAAGGTTAAATGACTAATCATTGGAATTATTGACTAGAGAATCTGAGATACAAATCTTTAGGGAACAAAGAAAATCAAACTTCTTGAGCAATACTTACTTAAAGATAGCATGCTCATATTCAACCTTATAGTATAGTGATAGTATATAGTAAAGTGATCTAACATTATAGACAAGTGAGATTATGAGCACCCTGGGAAATAAAGGATTTGAAAAGCTATTACTTCCTAAAACAAATCTGACTTAGATGTTTACCCAACATTCTATATACTATTCTAGAAATGTGCATAGCACAGAATTTTCATATCCTTATTTCTCTCCACTTGTGCTCAATTTGATGTGTGCTCTTTCTTAAAACAACCTAGTGTTATCAGAAGAAACTTCTAACAGTTTAATTTTATTTTGATGCTGAAGGAAAAAAAAAACACCAAGAAAGAATATCAAGTAGAACCAAGTCATTTTGTGTATTGATAGTCCTCTTGTTGCTCTTCAGGGAAACAATACCCTGTATATGTATTTAAATAAAGTTTCATATTGGATAGGAAACGTGCTAGAGTAAAAGAGTTCTAAATAGGTCTCTGGCTTGCCATTTACTAGCTATTCTATCTGAAATTCAACAGGCTTTCAGAGCCTGTTTCCTTATACATGAAATAATATGTCTTCGTGGACTTATTGTGGGGATGTTATACACAAATACAAGAAAAATGTCACATGAATTGTAAAATGCTCTACATTTATGGATATTTAATATTCTTAACAGACTACTTTTTGATAATTCATGCTAGTATTTCATGTTAACATATCATTAATGACATAACTAAAATCTGCATAATACAAACAAGCCAAATATCATTTAATAGTGCATAAATTTGGATACAGGAAACATTGAGAAGTTCAAGTAATCTGTTATATCTGTGTTAATATGACAAATAGCACTACTTTCCATTGTCAACCACAGTACCATTTTGCACATAATCTGACACTTTTTAGATTTCATTTTGAGAGAAAAATATGCTATGAGATTATGGTTCAAGGGAAACTGCAATTTTTAAGGGAATGTTAAAAATAGACCAGTTACTTATAGTAAAAGGTAAGGCAGGACTTCACTTTTGCACTAACCATTTACAATTCTTTCCCAAAGCTAATCTGGTGATAGGTCAAAGTAATTGTGTTGAGTCATTTAAAATGTCAACTGCTTCGAAGAAGCTTCAAAGAATCTTTAACAGGTGCAAGCCAAGTACATTAAAGACATTACCTCTGTTGCCTACCTCTTAGGGTAGGGAAAGGTACACTGAAGCTATTTTAAAAAGTTGGGAACCTTTGATGCATGCCAGCTAATCCACAGCTAGACAGACATTCTATTTTAATGGCAGTATATATGGTAAGAGCAGCAGTGATAAAAAGAAAAGATTTTGGGAAAACCAGAACCCCAGGATGACAGTCTGGCATTACTCCACTCATAGTAAATAAGAGAAATTTTCCCAATTTTCCATCTTTCTAAAAGATTTGTAGGGGAGTTGGGCATTAACAAAAACAAATGTTCCACACTCAAAGGGCCTAGGGAAACCATCTTGGGTGGTAGCTTCTTCATTTCAAGGGGTGTCCCTGAAATCCCTATAACTTTCATTGATCCCACAGTATCACACTGTGCATCAGGTGAGTTCTTTAAAACAGACTTAGAGGCTCCTGTGTCAAGAAGACAATCATACTATTTCTCACTTTCAGGGTAACATGGGGTTCAGTGCTTCTAGGTGGGGAGTGGACTGGGATAATGGGAGTCATAACCTCAGAATTGGGAAACTTATATTCATCTTCCTGTCCTTCACTCCCTAAATCATTCACTTCAATTTCTAATTCTTATTTCTATTGTACCATTTTCAGTATTTTCAGTTCCACCTCTCCTCGAAAACCTTCATAATTGGTTTGCATGTGCACCCTTTTGAGAATCTTGTTTTACAGTATTTCCACTAACCACCTCTAAATACTTTGGACATTCCCCAGTCTTGATACAAGTTTGCATTTCGTTAGCCTGGTTATTCCCTTGGTAATATCCTGGTAGTCATACCTAAATGCATTTGGGAAAGCATTCTATCTTGGTATGTATCATATCTAAATCCATTATATCCATTGCCTTGGTTTCCCCTGAAATTGTTTCCATTATACCTGAAGTTATTGGGGAAATATCTCTCATTCTGCCTGAAGACTTGTCCCCAACACCTGCTATCTCCCATCAAGTGCCCATTTCTCCCACAATGTAACACTGTGGGCCTTGACTATTAAAATTCCTTTGCTGATTATAGAACTGCCTCAGTTGCCTATATTCTTAGTGGAGCTAGTCTTTTCCTGTTTTATTCAGTTTTAACTTCAGTTCCTTTATTTCTTGCCTTAATTCTTCAAGTAGCCCAGTGTTCTCATTTTCATGTTTCTTCCTATCTGCATTGTATATATAAGTTGCCACCTGCCTTAATGTGTCTAGATCCATGTCACTCCATTCAGGACATTGCTGCTGGAAATAATTTCTTACTACTAAACAGGAATTCTTTTCAAACTGCCTCCCTAAATGTTTCACATTCCATTCTCTAGGGTTGTCCAAATCCAAATATCTTTCTCCTAGGTCTATGAGTCTATCCATGAAAGTGGAGGGTGTTTCCCTATCTTCCTGCCTGACCCATTCAAACTTAGTCCAAGTCCCAGGCCTATTAGAGCACTGCTTCATTGTTTTGATTACTGCCAGTCTTTTACTCATTCTTCATATTTGTCTGCTAAATTTATGTCCCATTGTGGTTGTACTAAAGGCCATTCAGATGTTTCTGTTACAATCTTTTCTTTCTCCCTCTTTGTCAGCAATTCATCCAGCAAAATTTACATGTCCAGATAATCAGGGTCAAATTGCTTGATCTTTCAAAACTTCTTAATCACAGCTAATGGTTACTCCTCAAATGAGGCAGTGCTCTTCCTAAAACTTTCGATATCAGCTTGGGTAAACCCTTTGTGGTGCTTGACATTGATAAGTTGATTTTCTTGGGTGAGTACTAGAACCTCATGTAGGGGAAGAAACCCCCCACATCATCATTTAATTCTGTAATCTCCTGTTCTAGTTTAGTGCCCTTCTGCATACATTCAATAATCAGTCTATATCTCATTACAACAGTTTCCAATCTATTTTCATATCCCTTTCTTTGTCCCTTAGTTGTTCTGTCTTCAGTGTCGTAATTATATTTAGGATGTAATAAACACATATCCTAATCATAGACCCTACTAATATGCCACAACCACCTAGTGGGATCCATTGTAAAATTTCTAGTAGGCTAAGGCACAGTAAATCTAATACTGACTGTGGGAATGGTATTTCCTTTATATACCCTGGTATCTTCCTGGTAAAAATTTGGGCTATATTCCTCATATTCATGTTGCTGATACTGAACCACATATTAAGCTGTAATCTCTGTCCCTAAATGCAGGCCCTTTTACTCTGACCAGGCTTCTTGTCTGCTGGCAGATTGCTCAGCAGCTCCCCCTGTGGTGAAAGCTCTCTGTAAATCAGAGTCTAAATTCTTGTCTGTATTTTTATGTTTTGTCCTTTTGACTCACCACTTGTTATGGGGAATATGAACCCTGGTATTGTTATATCAATAGTTATCAGGTTTAAAGATATTCAGTTGATAACAGTTGGAATATGGCTGGACTTGGAAGTTGAGAATTTGGTTGGACCAGTAGTTGAAGAAATTTGCTGGAGATAAACTTTCTAAAAAAAACTATTTGAATTAACTTCTAAAGTAGCAAGGATAGGAAAAGGGAAAAAACAGATTTGAATAGGAGATATTCCCTAATCTAACCGAACCCAAAAACCCCAATTAAAACTCCACAAGGAGAGTCTTCTGCCTGAAACCAGGCCTATACTGAACTCCTTAGTCTATCTAAAATATGTAATAACTATCTTACTAATCTATGTAATTATCTTCTTAAATATAATTTAGAAATCCAGAAAGATCTTATCTGATAGCTGTTACAAAGACTCAATCTTCTGCTCCAAGTTGCTCTTTGGTGTCCTCTGGTGGAAATTCCAGAGAACTACACAGCTACTCTTATGTTCAGCTCAGGAGTTTTATAGAGATTTTCCAAACTAAATATCATTAATCTCTTCCCAAAGGCTCAGGGCCAGCTCCTTGGACACCTTTCCTCAACAAGAAAAATCCAAGGAGTCAACCATTAACCAATTATCCTTCCCAAGACCCTCTGGGAAATTTCTTTTCCCATTATCCTCTTGAAGATTCTTCCATCTGAATTAAAGGAGCTCAGCTCTTTCAAAAATTGTCCTTCTAATCAACCACCTATTTCTACTTACCAAGAATCCCTAATTAATCCGAGTAACTAATTATTTCTTATAAACAGCAGCAGTGAAAAAAAGAAAAGATTTTGGGAAAACCAGAACCCCAGAATGCCTGTCTGGCATTATTCCACTCATGGTCAATAAGAGAAGTTTTTCTATTTTCCATGCTTTTCTTACTTTTCTAATATGGATTTCTCCACTTTCTGAAATTTTTTCAATTCAACAATTAATTCCCAGTATTTGAGATAGAGCCACATGAGTCTTCCATTTTGGCGTTTGTTGGAATTCCACATATCTCCACAATATGTGTCATGCTTAAATATATCTGTTAAACCAGATACCATCCCTAGGTCAGAAGCAACTGGATCGATGGATGCTTGAACTAACAACCTTTTCTCAATCTCCAGGCGCCGGGTTCGAGGAAGAACCAGACTACAGTAGATATTCTGTCGTTCTATAAGTGCTTCTTCAAATTCTCTCAGCAAATGGGTAGCCTTTTTTTGCCAATTTTCTTCTTTGTCTAAGTAGTATTGATATACACTTTTCAAGGGTTGTAGCTGCTGCTTTTCTTGCATTACCTGTGCCCTTTCTTGTTCCAGAAGTTTTCTTTCTTCTACTAATTTTCGACCCTGAGAGATGAGAGCTTCACGATAGCTAGTTGTTCTATTATGTTCCTTTTCAAGCTCCAAAGACAAATGAGCCACTGCACGACGGTTTTCTGAGATAATATCATGGTATTTAGCTTCAAGATCCTGCTGGAAAGCAATTGTTTTCTGGTAATATGCTTGTCTTTCTTTTTCTATTTCTTTCTGAGACTCTCTAGACCAAATCCAACCTAAGAGTTGAAAAAGAGGAAAAAATGACCAAAAAATAATGAAAAGTTAATGCTGAAGCTTTGAATTTTGTTTTTAAAGAAAATAACATTCATCAAAAAAAGTAACAGGATGATATTTCAACAGAAAGCTGAAGAAAGAGATTTGCATTGAATTGTAACATACAGAATACGCATTTTACATGCAATGTAAACTGGGCTCTCTGCCTGCCATTGTAGGGCATAATCCTAAAACAGATGAACAAATTTCCTATTAGTCTACATAAGAAGTTATTTATTTTATATTGGGGAAAGAAATACAAAAGAAATTTAGCCTTTTGCCACTATTTATTTTTGCTCCAGATTCTACTACTGCTTAGTTACACTGGCTCCTAATTAAAAGAGATGAAATTTTGAAAAACAATATGGTGAGATTATTATTCATTTCTGTTCATGGTTAGCAGGTTGCTGCTTATATTCATCCTATCCCAACCCAGCTGTGGCCACTGAGGCCAAATCAAAGTTCTGGATGCTTGTCTATACTCTGAGAGGGGAGTATCTCATAGGAACAGATGATAATCTAGATCTAGAGCTAAAAGAGACTTCAGAGACCATCCAGTCCAACCATCTCATTTTACAGATGAAAACACTGAGGCCCAAAGTGTTAAATGACTTGCCTAACATCACCCAGATAGTTAATCATCAGAGGCAGGATTTGGACCTAAGCCCTGTGACTCCAGAGCCACAAATTCTAGCACAGAACATTTAAGTGCCTACTCTGTGCAAGACACAAATTTCCTTTCATTTCTCCCTTTTACAAATAGTAGGACAAGAGGGAATAATTTTACAAATTGTTGGCTTTACTGTTATTCCTGTAGAAACAGAAATTATCATAATAAGAATAACAGCAAAAAACAGTGGTTTAAAATGAAAGAACCCAAGTTCAAATATTGACTGCTACTTATTAATTACCTTTACTGTCCAAAAGGTTTGGGATATGCCACTTCACCTCCCTAGACCTCATTTTCCTCAACCGTAAAATGAATGAGTTGGACTAAATGATATCTAATGTCCTCCTAGCTTTACATTCCTCACAGAAATAAAAATGTGAACCATGATGCCTTAGGACTTCACTAATCACTCTTATTTCATGATTCTAGGTTTTTCCTATACTGGGGAGGGGTGGATCTAAGATCTTGAGGATACAAAAATGAATAACATGGAAATTACAACAACAAAAAATAGATCTTGATGAATCTTACCTATTAAATAAACATGAAGTTCATTTTTCCTCTGACCAAACAGTAAGCTCTCTCCCTATCCTACACAAAATGATGGGAGATCCAAAAGACAATATGGTTTACATGTTCAGAAGTCAGTTTTTGTAGAAAGGTAGGTCAGCCACAGGATACAGATGTGGCACTCACTATCCTTTGTAATTATTTATTTGTCCAGAACATCTCAATCTGAGTGTCCAAACAGGGTCCTTAAACTAAATATGCCCAAATCAGAACTTGTTCTCATTCTACAAAAACAATTCTTTTGACTTCCCTATTTCTGAAAGTGTTACTACCATTTACCTTATCTACTATGTTGGAAAAATTACCACTGTAACCCTCTTACTACAGATGCTTATTACCACTCACCAGGAATATGACAATAGATTCCACTTTGTCTCTTCTCAAACCACTGCCATAATAATTTTCTTTAGACATAGTTCTGGTCATGTTGCTATTCTGCTCAAAAATCTTCAGTGATTCTATAATACTCACCAAGTAAAGATTAAACTCCTTTGTAAAATAGTGCTCTTCAAAAATTTTCCAGTCTTAATTTCCTAGTAGGCTCTTTGCTTTAGTCAACCTGGATTACTCTCTGATCCCCCCAAAAGCACTTCACATTCCCACATTTGCTCACAGAGTTCCCTATGTCTTGAATATCCTCCTTTCCCCTCTTCATTTATGGAATCTTTACATTCTTTAAAACCAAATAAAATGCCTTTTCCACCATAAAGTCCTCCTTGATCTCTCCTGTCAGTAACAATTTTCCTCTTCCCACAGCACTTTGTTATGTAACCTTGTGTATTATGGTCACCTATATTTGTATCTTATACCCCTGTTACATTATAAACTCCTAAAGGGCAAAGACATACCTTGGATAACATTTCTCTATTTTCCATTGCCTAAATTGGTACTCTACACAAAGCAGTTATTGAATTAATGAGTGAATGAATAAACCAATTCAACAAGCATGCATGCCCCAAGGAAGAAAGTGTCAGGGTAGATGAAGTTTTGTGATTAGTAAATCTTTGAAAATTAGAAGCCCATGTACAATTTTGTATCTTTTTCTCTGCCCCATTGATTTCACATCATCTATTTAAAAGCCTTGCCTGCTTTATAGTATTAGAATGACATTGTTTTATACAAACTAAGTGCTTAATGTTTACTGAATTGAACTGCTAAATGAATAACTACAAGGCAGTATGTGACAAATGTCCCAAGAATGGGACAAAGTATTCTTCTTATGAATTTCAGGAAGAATTTTAGCTAACTTGTTCTAATCTTTTTCCCAAATGAGGAAACCATCTTTTAAATTCCTCCAAACTGCAATAGAGTAGCTCTCAATTCTTGCTTCTCCCTCTACCAAATGATGTCATGTTTACAGTTGTCCCCTTCTGGCACTATGTAGTAACAACCACTTGATTCCTCATGACCTCCTAAGACAGTGATGGGCAACCTTTTGAGCTTAGTGTGTCAAAATTCGCCAAAAAATCGAACGTAACTCGGGTGTTGTGTCACTTCGAGAAAGAAACCATAATTTTGCGATATTTATAGTTTAAATAACAAAAATGTATAATTGTAATCAATAAACCAAAAACTAATTATTTAACTACCTGCTTAGTGACTTCTTTGTTCATCTGTCAGTGGGCTTCTTTTGTTGGCCTTGATATTATTTAACTTGTGTGGAGTACCGTGAACCTCTGACACAGAGTGTCTACACTATACTACAGCAAATGTTTCATCCTTGGCATGCTGCCCCATACTTCACTGTATGCAGCTGCATGTGGCCGCGTGTCATCAAAAATGGCTACATGTGTCATAGGTTCACCATCAGGGCCCCAAGAATTATTGCTCAGGCAGTTCCAGTGTCTCTACTACAGCCTATCTTCTCTGAGTCTTTGCAAAGGCTAGCCCTATTCCTGGGAATATATTCCTTCTTTACCTTTCTCTCACAGAACCCTTCAAAGAACAATCCAAGTGCTGTATCCTTAATAGGTCTATTCTGTGAAAAATTAACACTAGCCTGTACCCTTTTTCTTGGTACCCTAAGATTGACTTTAAAGTTTAAAAGGAGAAAGTTTCATACTGATTTTGAAAATAGCCCATTCTCTAATCAAATTAAGTTGGAATTCAGCCCTACTTTGACTGAATTAAGAACAAAGCCTGGTGCTTATTTGTCTATTGGCGCCCTGGTTCCAGGAAGCTGCTTGGCTCCTGGTGTTCAGAAGATCCACCTCTGATCTGGACTGAGGTCGAAGTCCATTAATCAGAGGGACTCAGAAAAGTGACATTACCAATAGCATAAAGGAGACCTAGGGAAAGCTGTGTGCTGGCTAGGGGAAGAGGCTTGTGAAGGGAAAAATGGGCCACATGTGATTGGTGCCTTTTCTTTCTCTGACCTGCTTTTTATTTTTATATGTTATATGATTCTTGTTGCCTTTCTCCCCTCTTCCCTCCTGGCATTGACAAGCAATTTCACTGGATTATCACTCAAATTCTATTTCCATATTATTCATTTTTGTAGTAGAATCTTTTAAAACCAAAACTCAAATCATGTACCCATATAAACAAGGAATAAATCATATGTCTTCTTCTGGATTTCTACTTCTACAGTTCCTTCTCTAGATATGGATAGCGTTCCTTCTCATACGTCCCTCATAGTTGTCCTGGATCATTTTATTGCTTTTAGTAGCAAAGTAAATTACATTTGATCATCCCATGTTTCAGTTATTGTGTACAATGTTCTCCTGGTTCTGCTTTTTGAAAATTATTTAATTAATATGTATAAATTAAGATACAGTCTCCAGAGAATTTTAATCTTAATTACGATTTCTCTAGTTGCTAGTACCTTCCCCTTAGGAACTGTCCTATGTATATGTTTTATGTTTCTGTGTGTTTTTCCTTCCAATAGAACATAAGATCCTTTGTTTTGTTTTTGTCTCTATTCCTCAGTTGGAAATAGGGTAATTAGGAAATAATCACAAAGCAGCTAGCCTTTAATTAGGTTGGCAAAGATTAGATTTTCCAAATATTAAATCTTAAGTATTCAAGGTCCAGGTATTTGTCTTCCCCATTTTTGTATTTTTTTTGACCAATGAGTAGCTCAAAAACAAAATTAAATTCTCTCTGAAGCAGTGCACCAAACTTTTAGCCCAGAAAGTCCTAAAACTATGAAACATATAACTTACGAAAAGCTGCCAATCCCAGCATGGGAACCAGAAGAGCATAATTCCATCTGCTTCCATCACCACCCTCTGCCCTGGAATTAGGCCGGATATTCCAATGGGGAGGGTCATTTAAGTTATTCATGGAGATACACCTTAAAAAAGATAACATTACTTGTTATAAGAGGGAAACACAGCATTTCAGAGATAGACAGAACTTCATTGATAAATCTAATTCAATCTCTATATGAACAAAAAAACCTGTCTATATCAGTTATAAGTGATCATTCAGACTTTTGCTTGAATATTTCTAAAAATAAGAACCCCTTTTCCTCTTGAAGGATCTGTTCTACTTCTGAATAAATTGGTCGAGAATTTTTTCCTTTCACCAAATTTAAATTAATTCGTACAATTCCTATCCAATGTTTCCCTTTCTTCCATATGATGGCCCTTAAAATACTTGAAGACAGTAATTATGGCCCTCCATGTTTTCTTTTCTCTGGGCTAAACATTCCTAATTTCTCCTTTGAAAACCAGTCAGAATGTTCTCACACTAGAGGAGAAAAGAAAAGAGGCAATGCATTGCCCTATCCGATTGATGCCAAGTAAGCTAGGAAGCTAGATGTCTTATAGAGCAGAGGAAAACCTTTTTCTTGGAGAAGAGACCGGCTCTCTTCTTAAGAGACCCCAGCAGATCTGATCTGTCCCCTTGGGCTAATAATTTCTTATTTGACCCCTAATGAGGAGTTTGAACTAGATTGGTTTTGACCAGAATGGGTACCTGGAAGCTTCTCTTGAAGTTCTTAATGTAAAGGGTAAAATTATGGTTGGACTGAATATATGAGTATGGTTGCTGAAATTAATTACTCAAGTCAGGATGACCTTTTTGGTAGTTTATTTAAAAATAGAGTGAAAGTAAGGAAAATGAGAGAGAGAGAGAGAGAGAGAGAGAGAGAGAGAGAGAGAGTGAGTGTGAGTGTTAATCCAGCCTGGTCTAAACCAGGCTGGTTCCCAAAATTTTTGTTTCCCAAACCCCCTTAATTCTAGGACCTTTTCTCTATTGAATAGTTTCAGTTTATCCTATATATAGCTTGTTAGTACTGAGTTGTTTACATATATTCTCCCTCATTAATTTGAGCTCTTTGAGAGCAAAAAATATTTTTTGCCTTTCTTTTTATTCTGTGTTTAATTAGCACAGTGCCTGGCATATAGGAGGTGCTAATTAAATATTTACTGACTGACTATATAAAAGAAATACTAAGTGAAGAGGGTGGAGCAGAAAGAATTGGGGGAATCGAGAAAGGCCTTCTTGAAGGAGTGGACACTTGAGCAGTGTCTGAAAGGCGAATGGAGGTTCTTTAGTAGAAATGAAGAAGGAATGTATTCTAGGTAGGAGGGAAAGAGTGCAAAGATACACACAGGGAGACTGAAGATATATTGCCATGTGAGGAAAATATAAGGCTAGTCTTGATGGGACAAAGGGTGCCTGAGAGGCAAAAAAAAAAATTGTTGTTTTTCAATTATGTCCAACCTTTTGTAACCCTATTTGTGGTTTTCTTGGCAAAGATATTACTTTACATTACATTTCTTTCTCCAGCTCATTCTACAGATGAGAAAACTGAGGCAAACAGGGTTATGTGACTTACCTAGGATTACACAGTCTCAGGCTAGATTTGGAACTGTGGAAGATGAGTCTTCCTGACTCTAGCTCCCACATTTTATCCACTGTGCCACCTAACTTCCCAGGAGCTATTCTAGCCCTGGGCAACTGATGGCCCAATTCACAGATGAAAAAATATACTAGGATATAAAGTACTGAACAAAAGGCCCCTGATGTTGTGTCTAATTCTTCATAACCCTATTTGGAGTTTTCTTGGAAAAGATAATGGGGTAGTTTGCCATATCCTTCTAGTATATACTGAGAATTAACTTGTTCAATGTAGCTATAATATGCTTTATGATCTCAAGACTTTATGGCTCAGGAAAGTTAAATTAAATCAGAAATTCAGGCCATGAACAAACTTTGGCAACTCTGTTTTTCATGTTAGCTCACTCCACTTGTGCAAAAGTTTCTCAGAGTCTAGCCAAGATCATAAAGTACAGTCTCTTATCTCTTGAGTACAAATTCAAAGGCAGGAAAGCATAGGATGAGTCAAGACTCTCTCCTCCTCCCTTTCAACTAAAGGCAATGTTCTAAGATCTCTAAGCATTGATAGATCTGGGAATCCAGGTTAAAAATTAACACCTTGCTTCCCCACTAATAACAGATCCCTAGAATTCAAAGGAATATACTTATCATACACCAAATATGTGACTTTTTCTGTATAAATGGAAAAAGTTGAGAAGTCATCTGAAGCTAGTTGCCTTGCATATGTCCCGCAAAGGATTTAGGACTAGCAGCATATCCCATAGTCTCGCATCAGCTATAAAGAATATCCATCCATAATTCTTATTTAGGTATATAAGTCTTCTAGGTAGGGTTCTTCCTTTTCCTCTTCTTAGTATGTATACTACATAATCCCTCATTTGAAGGGTATTTGCCAACAAATACAAGAATGAAAATGAATAGGAGAATTTGATTGATTCCCCTTTTCAATTGTAAGGAAACCCTTGCAAAATCAAAGAAATAGCACATTTTGAATTAATGGCACCTTTTTAACTGAGCTAATTTAGGTAGTGTGGTATGGGTGGAGAGGAGATGAATGAGACAGACTGAGGATAAAGAATCAATAAATTCTGGTAACTAACCGAACGTGGTATAATGGGGAAAAGGGGTTTGGGGTTGAATATATTAAAAGATTGGTTGCCAGGGGATTGAGCAATTATCAGTCCCCAAATTAAAGAATAACATCAAGTCAACATGACTTTTATGGAAGTTTATTTACAAAATATAGGAGGGAGTAGAAGTAGAGAGATGAGAAGAGGGTAGAGTAAGAGATTATAATCAAGTCTGGGCTTTACTCTGGCAAGGCTCCAGAGGCCCAGTCAGAGCCTAAAAGTCAATTAACAAGGGGTTTAGCCACAAGGGCTTCTCCCAATCAAGAGAACCTCCAGGAGGCTAATACCTCCTGGGAGGTTAAAGGAGTCAGCCTTCTTCCCTTACTACATATAGTTCTAAGAGAGAGATTAAGAGCAGTCTCACCAAGGTCTCCAAGCCCCCAGTCTAGAGCTCCTCCACATTCAGTTCAGGAACCAGAAGCCCTTCTCCAGCAGAAGATCTCTGATTCAATCAACTCTCTTTTTAAAGGGTTCACTTATGCATCACTTCCTGAGCCTCCTCTCTAGTTTGCATGTCCAATCACAACAGATGCTTCTCTTAGGACTGCCTAGGGGGCAGTCAGTCTTCAGATTCATCACCCACTATAGCACACGTGGTTATGGACCTTCCAAAATTGGAAGTGTTCTCACCTTTGGTAATTAAATCTGAAGATGGGCGGTGTAGACTTAATCTAATTATCACAACAGAGGACGAGAGGGGAGGAGGGGCAAACAAAAGTGAAGAATAACTCCAAGATTGCAAAACTGGATGACAAAAAGAATGGTGGTATCCTTGACAGAAAATGGAAGTTGGGAGAAAGGGTATATTTAGAGGAAAAGAGAATTGTTTTGGACATTTTGAAGTTGAGACACCTATGGCTATTGAAGTAAAAATGTCCACCAGACATGTATAATGAGAGCTCAGGAGACTAATAGAGTTGGAAACATAGAATTGAGTCATCTTGTTATAAGTAAGAGAGGGTTATAGCATGTGAGGATGGCCTGCAGGGAACAAATGCAAAGGATGGAGGCATAAGATCAACAGGGAAAGATTCTGGAATTTTGAAGAAAAGGTTAGACTGGAACTGAGGAGGTTAATGGGCTCTCTCTGGAGGTATCTTGATAGGGTGACTGCTTTTTCTTAGTGGCTGATCCTATCCTTATTCCTGTCCTGCCTGCTGTCTTGTGTGCTGTATTTCATCAGAGAAGAACCTGGTGATCCTGAACCAACTGTCTGCAGTGATTGTGAGACCAGGTTTGGGTCCTTTTGGATCCAGGACCTTCCCTGGGCCCTGCTAAGTTTAAAGACCATTACCTTAATGCCAACAAAAGGGGATTTAGTGTAGTTTAGCAAGAGCAGGGACTGGGGATTTCCTAGTAAGCAAGGAGAGGATTAATGTAAACAACAACTCTGAGAAGACACTCCTTGAGGGGACATTAGATCCTTTGGGGTTTTGGTTAGAAAAATTAGTTTAAGGTGTCAACGTGGAATCTAGGAGCCCCAAACTTGAGTTTAATTATTCTCAGACTCTTTGTAGGTGTGTGGCGCACAGTTCTGTGTAGAGGCCTAACTCAGCCCTGTACTCCTTTCCTTTATTAAAGAGTGGCTTTTCTGACTATTTAATAGGTCTGTGTTTTTTCCCAGTCAACAAAGGTTATCCCATTCCCTTTTAACCTTTCCTCTTTAATTAAACAACTATTCCAGTTTACAGAGTGATCTGTGTGTGATCTTGGACCAGGCGTAGCTCTGGTCAGAGTTAATGTTGTCTTTTCAACCCATACTTATTGGCCTGATTCAATCCTACTTATCCCATCCCCAAACCCACCTTCCTTTTACAAATCAATATAGATGGTATTTTAATCCATAGAGTTGTGAGATAAACCAAGAGTACAGAGACAGAGGAGGAGATGACCTAAGGCAGAATCCTGGGTTATTCTCAGGCTTTGGAGGATGGTAGGGAAGAAAGAACTATGGATAATGAACCTACTAAGAACAGATATGAGTAGAGAACCAGGATTGAGCAGTTATCATGAAAACCCAGGGAGCAGTCCAAAACAGAATTTATAATCTCTTTTCCTGCCAAATCCTTCCTTTTTTTAGAAATTCTCTTTTGCAGTGAAGGGTAATTCTCTCAGGCACTTAAAGCCTACAACCTTTCCTGTGTACTACTGAAATAATTTTTCAGTTGGTCTTTTGGTCTCAAGTCTCTCTCCTTTCCAATCCATCCTGTATTTAGTTGCTAAGGCAATGCTCAATGTTCTCAAAGTTTAAGTCCAACTTGTGATTTCTACTTACTTCCAAGTGCAAATATAGTCTTCTCTGGCATTTAAAGCTCTTTCCAATCTTTTATCACTTTTGATCCAACTGCACTGGCTGCATGGTGTTCTGCACACACTGCACTTCATTTCCTGTTTCTGTGCCTTTTCACTGGTTGTTTCCTGGGGCTGCAATATTTTTCCTCTTCATTCCCACCTCTTAGTGTCCCTGGATTTCTTCAAGACTCAGCTCAAATCTCATTCACGCCACCATAATGTCCCACAGACACCTTGAGCTCAAAATTTCTAAAAGAGGACTTATTCTCTTCTCCCTAAAATCCTCTTACTAACTTACCTATTTCTCTTGAGGGCAATATCCTGCTATCAGTAAGATTTGCAAACTTGGAAATATTGTTAACTCTTCAATCCTATTCACATCCAAAATCTAACCAGTTGCTAAATCTTTTTTTTTTTTTTAAACCCTTACCTTCCCTCTTAGAATCAATACTGGGTATTGGTTCTAAGGCAGAAGAGTGGTAAGGGCTAGGCAATGGGGGTTAAGTGACTTGCCCATGTTCACACAGCTAGGAAGTGTCTGAGGCCAGATTTGAACCCAGGACCTTCCATTCTGGGCCTGACTCTCAATCTACTGAGCCACCCAGATGCTCCCGGCTAAATCTTTTTGATTCTATATAAACAATTTTATATCCAACCCCTTATCTCTACTCTGTGTAAATGGAATTAGCTCAAGCCCATTCATAGTTAAAACTCTAGCCACCAGAGATAATCCCCACCTCCCTTAGTGGGGAGGGGAGATGAGTTACCCACACATGACAATAAGTAACAAATCAAGAACAAGGGACTGCCCAAGGCAGCCATTTGTCCACTAGAATTAGAGGTGGACCCCCAGGAAGTGATAAAGATGCTATCTCTTTAAGTATGATGGTAACTTCCTGTTGAGGCAGTTAGGGCTTTGAACTTGGTGCCTAAGGATCCTGGCTGAGACCTCAGGCAGCTTCCCTCTGAATTGTCACGTGGTTAAGTTAGGCTAACTTCCTTTGGCCTACCTTGGGGTTTCCAGAATCTCTGCCTCAAACAGGCTTCTTAGCCTCTAATTGCTAAGACCTTGTGACCAGTAGCCTAGTTTAATTAGCCATTTAACCCTCTCTTTGTTCGGCCCCTGCCTGTCCGGGCCAGCCTCTCTATTTCCCTACCTTCTACCTTCCCAAATTTGTAAATAAACTACCATAAAACCAATCCTGACTTGGGTCTGTTTCAATTATGGAATCAATCTAGATCTGATTGATTCCTGGCGACCACAACTTAATATATATCTATATAATATCTAATTTTTCCCTATTACAACTCCTATAGCCCTCATTACCTTTTTTCTATACTAATGAAAAGTCTTTTAGCCTGACTTGATTCTAATTCATCATCACACATCAAGGCCAGGGCTTAGTTCTTGCCTTTCTTTGTATTTTCAACAGTCAGCCCAGTGTATGACAGTGCTTGATAAATTCTTGTTGAATGACTGTCATCTTCTATAAAAAGCTATCTGCTAAAAAGAACTATTCTCCTAATGATAATATATGGCTACAGACCATGGCATAGGGTGATATAAGGTATAGTGGAAAAGCAATAGATTTGGCATTAGAAGCCCCAGGTTCATCCTGACTCTACTACTTCTGTGCCAGTGGTCCCTAATCTTCCATTACTCCCACACATGCTAAAGTCTCAACAAACTAGACCTCTCTCCAATACTCTTCCCCAAGCATTAGCTGGGTGTCTTTATTTAGAGCCCTTTTTGCCTAGAATGCTTTTCAGCATCTTTCCTTCAAAACCTAGACCACATGCTTTCTCTTCCATGACTTCATTAACACTACACAGTCAGAAGCAATCTATCACCCTCGTATACAATTTGTAACACTGATCTGGCAGTCATCTACTGCTTCATCCATTAATACTTTGAGCACTTGTAACCCTTGTGGAAGATGGTGCTCTGGGTGCAATTTTCTTGATAGCTTTAGGTTTAGCCCTCCAGGAAAAGAAACTTTCTAAATCTTATTACACTCCTGTAGGTAGGCTAAAAATATTACTTATACACTCCTCTCTGTGTCAGTTTCATGACTATAAGCATCAATTACTGCTCTGTAATTCAGTGATTCCCTCAGGGCTTACTGAGTTGTTCGGAAATGAACATATTAACTTTTCTTAGCCAGAAAACTGGCTCAAGTAGCACAGTTCACTTCCCAAAGGCACGGATGATCAGGTACCAAGGTGCCTCCTCCACCACCCCGATGCTTTTGCAGCAATGGGCTCAGGGCTAATTAGGCCCAAAGGAGGTACTTGGTGTACTGAAGTAGCTGTTGAGTTGAACTGACACTGGGAGGGCATATGGTGTGAGGCCATGTGAATGAGATGTAAAAATCCTCTCCCCCACCCCAAGATAAATTGGGTGCAATTAACCTATCTTCTTCCTCGTGGTTTTTATCAATGTAATACAGGGGCAGGGAGCCCCCAAATCCTGTCTTTTTAATCCCTCCAAAACCGCGCCAATGGCAGCCGCACGTGGACCAGTCACGCGACCCCGGAAGCCTCCCTCGGCTACCTGGCTCCCCGTGGGGCAAGGCCTGAGCCCGCCTGGCAGTTTTGGGGGGCAAGACAGAACACGCAGATGGAACGGGGAGAGCGGAGCCGCCGGGCTTCGGGGGAACTCACCAAGGCGGCGAGGATCCCGGACCGTGGCCCCTCACTCACCGCCGCCCCCGAGGCCGCCCACACCTCTGAGGAAGCTCGCGAGCAAAACCGTTCCTAGGAGGGTCAGCTGCGGCTGAGAAGAGGCACGCGAACGACTCCAGCGATGAAATACCGCGAGAGTTGCGGTCCCGTCAGTTTCTTATCTTCCGGAGCTCGACCTTCGTAGCGGGGCTAGGGTGGGCACCCCCTAGGAGCTCCTCCTCCTCCTTCTCCTCCTCCTCTTCCCTGGGGGCAGGGCCTCGGCGCGCAGACGCAAAGGCAGGCTGGCCGTGGTAGGGGGTAAGGCTAGCACTGTTTAATTCCTTTGGCAGCTTGCAGACATGTCGGGAGTTAGCGTAGCTGCGCGGCTGCTGGTCCGCCGGCGGCTGGCTCTGACTCGAGCGGTGAGTTCGCCGTGAGACCCCCGGGGGAAGAAAATGACTGACTGGTTCTAGCATGGCTGAAGGCGTACGGGCCCGCGCGACCTAGAGCCTCCAGGATGGAGGCGGTGGCGTCTCCAGGCCCTGCTGAGGGCCATCCCCCGGGGAAAGCCACGAGACCTGGCCGGCTAGATGGGGAGCGAGTATGGGGAGATCGGGGGGAGGGGAGAGAGGGGTCGGGGGTCGGACCTGCGGGAAAGGGGGCCCGGCTGCCCTAGATAGGGAAACCGGAGGCCGAAGTTCTGCTGAAGGTCACCATGGCTGAGGCGGGCGCCGCCCCCGGGAGAGATCAGGCCTGGCCCTGGGGCGGAGACTACCGGAGTCTGGGAGGGATGGCGAAGTCCTAGCCCCAGTATGCTGTGAACTCAGCCCGGGTGCTGACTCCCGTTCTGGACGCTGGGGATGCTAAGAGGGGGCTGAAGAGGGCAGGGACAACGGCTCTTGACAGCCCTCCGACTCGAATCCTCAAGGGTTAGTTAGATCAGCAACTTTCGACCAGGCTTGATGGCATCTTTGTGGATGGGTACACAGCCCCAGTAACCATCCCAGGCCCTTCCAGCCAGCATATGAGGAGCATCTTCAAGTTTGGATGCATACTTTACAAGTTATTGATGACCTTGGGTTTTCTATAGCTATTGGGGAAACTGCAGTGTCATTTTTGCCATTGGGAGATAAAAGTAAATCTTTCTGAGAATGCTTACCTTCGTTTAGTGATCTTAACAAGGAAACAGATATAAGCTATCTCTTTAGTATGATTTTAAGCTTTAAAAAGCTTAAAGTTGCACTAATACTTTTGGAATACCCCGTATTGTCAATAACTCTTGTTTTTTTAAGTATCATTTAAAACAGATAAAAGGTGTCCTAAAAATCTTACAGTTTTGAGCTCCAGTGGCCTAAAGTGGCACTAAGAGTTTTGGAGTACCCCGCACAGTTAATAAGTATTTATTAAATGTCAGCTATAACAAGAGGGCCGACAGTAGATATGCTGGACCTGGATTCAGGAAGGTTTATCTTTGTGAATTCAAATCTGGTCTAAGACACTTACTAGCTGTGTGATCCGTAGGCAAGGCACTTAACCTGTTTCCCCCAATTCCTCAGCTGTAAAATGAACTGAGAAAGAAATGACAAACTACCAATATCTTTGCCAAGAAGACTCTTAAGTGGGGTCATGAAGAGTCAGACAGGACTGAAAAGGACTGAAACAACATACCAAGATACAAGACATTCCACAAATCTTAGGACAAGTTTAAGCTGTAATAGCCTAAAGTTGTACTGAGACTTTTGGAATATCCTGTATAGTCAATAAGCTTTTTGTTGTTGTTGTTGTTGTTTTTTAATTAAAGTGTCTTTTGCGAGCCAGGATCTGTTCTTTTTTTTTTTTAAACATTTATTAATATTCATTTTTAACCTGTTTACATACTTTATGCCCCTACTTTCCCCTTCACCCCTCCTCCCCCCACCCATGGCCAACGCACATTTCCACTGGTTGTAACATGTGTCCTTGTTCAGGGCCTATTTTCATATTGTTGTTAGTTGCATTGGTGTGGTAGTTTCTAGTCCACATCCCCAATCATGTCGGCCTCAGCCCCTGCATTCAAGCAATTGTTTATCTTCTATGTTTCCTCTCCTGCAGATCTTCCTCTGAATGTGGGTAGTGTTCTTTACCATAAATCCCTCAGAGCTGTCTTGTGTCATTGCATTGCTGCTAGTACAGAAGTCCATTACATTCAGTTTTACCACAGTATATCAGTCTCTGAGTACAATGTTCTTCTGGCTCTGCTCCTTTCACTCTGCATCAGTTCCTGGAGGTCTTTCCAGTTCACCTGGAACTCCTCCAGTTATTATTCCTTTTAGCACAATAGTATTCCATCACCAGCATATACCACAGTTTGTTCAACCATTCCCCAATTGAAGGACATACCCTCCCTTTCCAGTTCTTTGCCACTACAAAAAGCGCAGCTATAAATATTTTCGCACAAGTCTGTTTATCTTTGATCTCTTTGGGGTACAAACCCAACAATGGTATGGCTGGATCAAAGGGCAGGCATTCTTTTATAGCCCTTTGAGCATAGTTCCAAATTGCCAGCCAGAATGGTTGGATCAGTTCACAGCTCCAACAGCAATGCATTAATGTCCCAATTTTGCCACATCCCCTCCAGCATTCATTACTCTCCCCTTCTTTCATTTTAGCCAATCTGCTAGGTGTGAGGTGATACCTCAGAGTTGTTTTGATTTGCATTTCTCTAATTATTAGAGATTTAGAACACTTTCTCATGTGCTTATTGATACTTTGGATTTCTTTACCTGAGAATTGCCTATTCATGTCTCTTGCCCATTTATCAATTGGGGAATGGCTTGATTTTTTATACAATTGCTTTAACTCCTTGTATATTTGAGTAATTAGACCCCTGTCAGAGTTTTTTTGTTATAAAAGATTTTTTCCCAATTTGTTGTTTCCCTTATGATTTTGACTACATTATTTTTGTTTGTACAAAAGCTTTTTAGCTTAATCAAAACCATTTAATTTACATTTTGCAGTTTTCTCTAACTCTTGCTTGGTTTTAAAATCTTTCCTTTCCCAGAGATCTGACTGGTATACTATTTTGTGTTCACTTAACTTATTTATAGTTTCCCTCTTTATATTCAGGTCATTCACCCATTCTGAATTTATCTTGGTGTAGGGTGTGAGATGTTGATCTAAACCTAATCTCTCCCATATTGTTTTCCAAATTTCCCAGCAGTTTTTGTCAAATTGTGGATTCATGTCCCAAAAGTTGGGCTCTTTGGGTTTATCATACACTGTCTTGCTGACGTCATTAACCCCAAGTCTATTCCACTGATCCTCCCTTCTATCTCTTAGCCAGTACCATATTGTTTTGATGACTGCTGCTTTATAGTATAGTTTAATATCTGGTACTGCTAGGCCCCCTTCCTTCACATTTTTTTTTTCATTATTTCCCTTGATATTCTTGATCTTTTGTTATTCCAAAGGAACTTTGTTATAGTTTTTCCTAATTCAGTAAAGAAGTTTTTTGGTAATTTGATAGGTTTGGCACTAAATAGGTAAATTAATTTGGGTAGAATTGTCATTTTTATTATGTTAGCTCATCCTACCCATGAACAATTAATGGTTTTCCAATTGTTGAGATCCAGTTTTATTTTTTGGGAAAGTGTTTTGTAGTTGTTTTCATATAATTGCTGTGTTTGTTTTGGTAGATAGATTCCCAAGTATTTCATATTGTCTGCCAGGATCTGTTCTAAGCACTGAGGTTACAAAGAAAAGCAAAACAACCTAAAACAAAATAGTCTTTACTCTAAAGGAACTCACAATCTAATGGGAGAATATATTACAGTGATATGTATGTACATATAAATGGAGGTATTTAAATTGTGAAAGATATCTCAAATTCAGTGCCATTCTGGTTGAAAAGCTGAACAGATAGAGATTAGAAATTAGTGCAATTAGGTGGTTTTGGAATTTATTGAATAGTCAAACCCCAAAAGTAGTTGTTAAATGGGTGATGATAACTTGGAAGGAGGTCTTCTCCTGCTGTTTAATATTTTTTCTTGTAATGACTTGGATGAAGGCATAGATACCATATTTACAGATGATGTTGGAAGGAGTAGATAATACTCTGGGAGGCAAGAGTCAGAATATAAAAAGAACTTTGCAAAATAGAACTCTGGGTCTTTATCTAGTAAGATGAAATTTAATAGGGATATTTGTCAGGTCTTTAACTTGGGTTCCAAAAAAAAAAAAGAGTCAACCATAAATCTACAAGATTGGGGAGTATGGCTAGCTAGTAATTCATTTGAAAACAATACAGGTGGTTTAGTGTACCACTATCTCCTTATAAGACATTAATATGTAATCTTATTAGGTTGCACGAAGAGTTATAATTCCAAGTATGGAGAAATGTGCTTCTAAAATATAGTTTCTGAGTGAAATGAGCAGAACCAGGAGAACATTGTACTCGGAGGCTGAAACATTGTGGGAAGATCATACGTAATCGACTTTGCAAACTGATAGCAATACAATGATCTAGGACAATTCTGAGGGACTTATGAGAAAGAAAGCTATCCATATCCAGAGAAAGAACTGTGGGAGTAGAAACACAGAAGGAAGTTAAAGAGATCTTGGTAGTTGGTGTGGCTTAGGGGGTAGTCTTTTAGAGCTATTGTAAGAATTTCAAGAAAGCTAATGGAGGGGGAGGGATGAGAGTAAATGTCCCTGAGAGTTAGAGAGCTAGTAGTTGTGAGGCAGTAAAAATTCTGGTAGGCAGCTTTTTAAATAATGAGATAAGGATTTTGACTTTTAGAGCAATATGAAGATACTTGAAAGAGTGAGTTAGAGAGATAGGAAAAACAAATTGTCATTATGTTAGAGTAAGGTCCATTTATATCATATTATGTCAGATTAATCTAATTGATTTTTTTTTTTTTGCACTGCAAACATTTAATTTGAACCTACATATATAATGTGAGGTTTGGCTTATATTTGAACTAAGAAGATTAGACTGGCATGTACTGCCTATGTGACCTTGGACAAATTAGCCTCAGGTTCCTCATCTCAGGAAGGTGGGGGTTGGCCTTGAAGATACCTTTCAGATCTAAGTCTATAATTCTATGAAAATGGTTTTTAAAATATACTTATGAATTACGTTTTGAATATCCAAAGGATGATTTCATCTTTTTTTTTTTTTAAATAACCCTTACCTTCCTTCTCAGAATCAATTCTGGGTATTGGTTCTAAGGCAGAAGAGTGACTAGGCAATGGGGGTTAAGTGACTTGCCCAGGGTCACATAGCTAGGAAGTGTCTGAGGTCAGATTTGAACCCAGGACTTCCCATTTCTGGGTCTGACTCTCAATCCACTGAGCCACCCAGCTGCCCCCTGGATGATTTCATCTTGATTGAAATTCCTCACTGCTATGCAAATTCACTATTAGCTAAAAAACTTAAAATTTAAAAATATGTACATATGTAAATAGTAAGAGTTATCATTTTAAAATAGCACTACAGATCTGTTTGGTATTATGGAGGGAAAGCTTGCTTGATTAAAAATTAAACTACTTGGGTTTTATTCCCACTTTGCTCCACAACTTATTAGCTCAGTATCCTTGGTAATATGATTTTTAGCATGTCAATTTTTTTTGTAAGAAAAATGAAAATGATAATCTTTAGACTACAGGATTGTGATGAAATAAGAAATAGCATATGTAAACAAACCAACCAATTGTATGCAGCTTATTTAAAAATTTAAGCTGGCATCATCCCCAAAAGAATTTTCTTTTTTTAATTAAATTTATTTTTTAACTTTTTTTACATCAATTCAAAATTTTAGTTATATACTTAATATCACCACCAACAACCAAAAAACATTAAACTAAGCAAGTGCATTAAAATTATATACAAAATCAGGAACTCCACATTGTTTAAAAATATGTAAACTATATATGTGTGCTGATATGAACATCCTCTACTTTTAAGTTCCCTTTGGATTTATTTTACTTGAATACTATTTTCTCTTGATTTTGTGGCTGTTATTTTTTTAAACATAATCATAGTGTGTATTATTTCTCTTTTCTTCACTTAGTATATTTCCCTTTTCTTTATATTTCCAATATATTCCAATATTTGGAATAGTGACAATAAAGGAACTCCCCTTTTTTAAAGAATGCCCCCTCATAAATACTAAGGTATATGTATAGCAGCACTTGTAGCAAACAAAGCAAAATCAATGAATATCATTTCAAGAATAGCTGAATAAATTGTGGTACATAGATATAATGGAATATTACTGTGAACAGTAATAAGGAACAATGAATATGGTGAATTCAAAGAAGCATGAGAAAGCTTATGTTAACTTTAAGTATGGCAGGTAGAACCAGGAAGTAGGTTGACAGTCCTTAGTGTTAGCTTCAACTTCTCCCTCTCACACTTCACATATCCAGTTAGTTACCAGAGCTTGTTTCTGCCTCTACAACAATATCCTTAGCATTTGTCCTCTTCTGGTCAGCCCCATAGCCACCACCCTAATTCAATCTCATCTCTTCACTGTGTCAACTCTCACCCTTCTCCATTCCATCTTTTATGCAGGACCTACCACAGAATAGGCACTTAATAAATGTTTATCGACTGACACAACCATGTTATTTCCCTTCTCAGTAAACTCTTAATAGTTTCCTTTATATTCTTTTTTTTAAAAACCCATAACTTCTGTGTATTGGCTCCTTGGTGGAAGAGTGGTAAGGGTGGGCAGGGGCAGTCAAGTGACTTGCCCAGGGTCACACAGCTGGGGCGTATCTGAGGCCATATTTGAACCTAGGACCTCCCGTCTCTAGGCCTGACTTTCAATCTACTGAGCTACCCAGCTGCCTCCTCCTTTATTTCTAATTCTAAAATTCTAATTCTAATTTCTAATTCTAAAATAAAATATTTTTATTTTCTCCTTTCTATTAAAATTTCTTATTTGCATATTTCATAATGCCTAGTAACATGTGAATATAATAAAGTAAATGTGCACATTGAGATGCTCACAAATTTTTTTACTGGTATGGATGTGGGATCAAAGAAAGCTAGAGAGCCCTAATTTGGTGAAGTACTTGCGAGGAGGCTCAGTACAGCTGGGTGGAAGGATTATAGAGTGAGAACTGAAAAGAGGCTTAGCATCATTTTATAGATGAGGAAATTGAGGTCCAGGGAAGTGAGTTAGCTTATATAACAATTCTAGCTAATACATCATTGAACTAATAATAACAGCCAGTAATAGAATTTCTAGGAAAGGTTGATTACAGTCAGAACTTTTCTCAGTGATGGCAAAAGAGTAGAAAGGTAGAATTTAGGTTTTCTTGAGTTTTTGTCTCTTTAAAGTGACCTCAAAGATCTAAGTCTCTTAAGCATTCAAGGTAATGATAAGGTAGCAGTACAACAAGAGAATGAGTGAGAACTAGGTAGAAAAGTGCTTAAAATAGGCAATGTGGGGTAATTTTTAGAATTTTTTTCTATGACTCATAACATTTATTAACAACATCTGTGCCTTCAGAACTCAATATTTTCACATTTGTGTTTTAGCAATGGCCGGCAACTTTCCAGTCCAATACACGAAGCTTTCACTTTACTGTCAGTGGAGAAAAAAGATCATCGGCTAAGGTTTCAAATTCTGTAAGTTCACTTGTATTTGTATTGATATTATGTAATATTGTTCTGGAATTAGTTTTTATCATAGTCTTGATTTTGTTGGCATATATATGAAATTTTGTGTGTGTGTGTGTGTGTGTGTGTGTGTGTACACACATATATATATATCATAAAAGTAACAGATGAAAGTAATTAACAAGTATAACTGCTTAGAGCTAGTTTTACTTTGAAGATTCAATTTGCCTGCTTAAATAATAATTTAAATAAATCAATACTTAATTGAAATTAGACAGATTGGATTTAATGTGTTCAAATGCCTCAGAGGATGAATATTAAATTATGGTAGTTATGTACAAATATTACTCATTTCTACATTGTGCGGATGCATAGCTTCAGGGGATTAAAAGTTACTTTTCAATTGTCAGGCAGAACTGATGCTGGGAGAGTTGACTATTAGTCATCTCTGGGGATTACAAAAAATATTAGAATATCACTTTAGGCGAATCATTTAATAAACTCTTAAGACAAACTGGCCTCTGTGCAGTTTTATTGCACCTCCCTTAAACAGGATTGGATTTTTTGATAGTGAGAATGAATCAGTTTAACAATAGTTTTGTTGATAGTTTCATTATGTGGAGAAGGAATGGTAACAAATAGTAGTGAAGTGCATGTTATTGGGTTTCTAGCAGATACTAGAGAAATTTCTTTAAGTAAATATTTTATGCCATTTCTCCACAAAATTAAAGTACCAAGGTTAAACTCTTCATATAAAAATTTTAGACAACTCTGATTGAAGACATATTTTAGTATTTTGACACCTCTGCTACTAGGTTGCCTAGTACCCTAGTGCAGATCTTTTCCCAATAATGGGAGGGAAAGGGTGATGGTTTCTTGTTTTTGAGATTGTTTTTCTTGTCCATAATAGTTAGCACATCCTCAGTAGCACTTTGTTATCCTGAAAGCGTTTGGGAAGTTTGCTGAATTTGGTGATTATTAATAATAGCTCAGATTTATGTAACAGCTTAAGGTTTATAAAGTGCTTTATTCACAGCAACCCTGTTGAAGTGGTCTATAAAATTTATACTTTTTTTAGTTTCTTAAAAGCTTTTAATTCATATAGTCACTGAAATATAATCATAATTAAAGTCTTAACAGCATAATGAATCTGATATTTAATAAAATAACTTTTTTTTCCTAGATTTCCACACAGTATCCTGTAGTAGACCATGAATTTGATGCATTGGTGGTGGGTGCTGGAGGGGCAGGTTTACGAGCTGCTTTTGGACTTTCTGAAGCTGGGTTTAATACAGCATGTATTACAAAGCTTTTCCCCACCAGGTCACATACTGTTGCAGCACAGGTGAGGAAAATTAAATACCTAAACTTTAAAAGGATGAGTTTGGAATTTAAAAACCATTTTCTCTAAGAAAAAACTGCAAGAGCAGGCCAGAACAGCATTGTAAACCAGTCAGGTGCTCGTGTTTATCATTACTTGCTGTTCATGGCACTTAATCCATGTCTTTTTTAGTTGATGTTCATCTAAGCTGTGGACCCACTGTACCATAAGGAATGATTTGCCATAAACTGACAAAAATAGTAAGATATGAATGGTACCAGGAAGAATGTCTATGAATATCTTTCTTTATGTCTTTAAAAATTAAGTTTTTGTTTGGGAAGATAAAAGGATACTACAGTAAAATTGAATTGGTGAATATAGTGAGCAACTTCTAAAGAAAATTTTCTTTGTTTTTAGGGAGGAATCAATGCTGCTTTGGGGAATATGGAGGAAGACAACTGGAGATGGCATTTCTATGACACTGTGAAAGGTTCTGATTGGTTGGGTGATCAGGATGCAATTCATTACATGACTGAGCAAGCACCTGCTTCAGTAATTGAGGTAAAACAAAAGCTCATTATTTTATGCTGTTAAGTTGTTATATAGCACTATATGCTATTTACTCCCAGTGATTTAAAACAAAAGAATATTTAGTAAGTATATGAAATTTAAAAAGATAATTAGTCTGGGAAGAAATAATGAGTTGATTCAACAGAGAAATATTTTCTCCATTATTAACTGTTCTATTTTGAATAGGAAAATTGTTTTCTTCCCCTGTTATCTTTCATTGAATTACATTAAAAAAAATTTTTTTTAAACCCTTACCTTCCATCTTGGAGTCAATACTGTGTATTAAAGGTAGGCAATGGGGGTCAAGTGACTTGCCCAGGGTCACACAGCTGGGAAGTATCTGAGGCCAGAGTTGAACCCAGGACCTCTTGTCTCTAGGCCTGGCTCTCAATTCACTGAGCTACCCAGCTGCCCCCTGAATTACATTTTAAAAATCAAATTTTAAGCTTTTCACTCTGGACACTTATTAAAATGTTAACATTGGAATAATTTATCTGTTCTTTTCCTAAATTTGTACTTACGTTGCTTAGATTCATTTTGGTTACAAATTATTTATGAATTTTTTTGAGTACTAAAGTTGAAGATAATGTTTTTGGAAATATTCTTTCATTTAACAGTTGGAAAATTATGGCATGCCATTTAGTAGAACAGAAGAAGGAAAGATTTATCAACGAGCATTTGGTGGACAGAGCCTTAAGTTTGGGAAAGGAGGACAGGCTCATCGATGCTGTTGTGTGGCAGACAGAACAGGCCATTCCTTGTTGCATACTCTGTATGGAAGGGTAAGAGAACCTTTGAATCGAGAGTCAGCTATCCCACAAATGAAGGAGTCCATAGACTTCACCAAAGGGATCCAGTGTCCATGATTAAAAAAAAAAAATAGGTTAAGAATCCTTATATTACTGCCTCAAAGGGGCCTGGGTGAAAATACAAGGGTGATTTGGTGTAAAACCACAAACTACTGTAAACAAATGAAAACATAGGTTATTAACCTTACAAAGTAGTGGTTCACAAACTTTTCTGATGATACATCTTTAAATATAAAATATTCTGAGCATGTAATTCTCAGTATATATTTATAAATGAAATACATGTACATAATAAAACAGAAGCAAAAATAGAAATTGAAAAGTATCAGGAAAGAAAAATGTTTATTGTTTAATACTGCAAAAATCTGTGATCTCACTACAGTACTATTATTGGTATGTGTATTGATATCTGTGTGATTAAATATGCTTTGTTATTTTTTAATGTCTTAATTTAATACTTTTGGATACTGTGATCCAATGTTTTGGATCTAAGTTCAATTTACTTTGGTACTTGGTTTTAATGATTATCAGCTGAAAAAATATACTTCAGAAAGATTACATTGACCTAAAACAGAAGTCATGCTTTGTTGGCTCTGCCTTTTAAGTCATGATATTAATTTTTCAGCCCCTTCTATCAGTTATGCAGTTGAAAATTTGTGAGTAACCTTCTTCCTTGTCAACCAGGGAAATTTGATGTCAGTAGTTCTTGTTATAAACTAATCAACAGTTCTAATTTATATTTTTAACAGTTGGGTTCAGAACCTACTAAAAATTCATTTGAAAGTTTTCTTTTTAGATTAGAAAATTCTGTTTTTTCTATCTATAATACCCTGTTTTTTTATAACAAAAATTTAGTTTTTAACTTGCTAATTGGGATCGCTTCTAATATGTCAAAGCACAGTACACACTGGGCAAAAATGATAATAATAATGGAAATACACCCATATTTCATATAATCTTGGTTGTTTTTTAATTTATTTGTCTGACTTTTTGTCATATTTGATTAGATAATCATAGTTCATATTATATTTGATAAGGAACTAATATGAGGAATACTCCTTCTAATCATTGGAATGCCTACTGCGTGCTACACTTCTTTTTTATATTAGAAGGATTTTATCTTCAATTTGTAATGTCTTTATAAGAATCTTTTTTAGCCAATTTCCCAATTTTTGAGGATTAGTTTAGTTAAAACTAGATAATATAATCCATTAATATCCTTAATTGTCCATACATATTTTAATATGTTGCAATGTGCTGAAAATGAACAAATGAGCAACAGTACTACTGTCAACGCCTATCTGCCCCATGGATATCCCACTCTTTCCTCAGAAATGTATGTTTATAGCAAGCAAGTAAGCAATAAATATTTATTAATCACCTGGTATATGTCGGGTACTGTGCTAATGTAACAAAAGTGACTAGGTAGAAAAACCTAGTGAGATAAATCCCTATATTAAAAATATTAGTATAGATTAATTTTTATTCTTTTTTTAAACAAACATAGATTTTCTAATATTTTTTTCCAGACCTCAGTTGATACCTGCAAGTACTTATATTCTCTCATTAACCCTTTATTTAATTCTTATACTTATTTTATATGTTTATATTTGTTTCTCTTAATAGAACTTTGAGATCAAAGATTCTTTTCTTTTTTTGTCTTCATATCCCCAGCAGCTATCACAGTGCTTGGTACACAGTACTAACATAATGTTTGTTGATTCATTGTCTAATATAACCTATTTTGAAGACCATAGTTAGAAAGTTCTTATAATGTGAAAAACTAGTGTTTTGGTGCTTCATGGTTGTGGGTTTTCTTACCAAAGTTTTTTCATTTTAACTAGTTACAATTAAGATTGAGAAAAGTATTTTAAGATTCTTCTACCTTTCAACACCTAAATTGATTTGTGTTGCAATATTCTTTTTGTTAAATCTAAAGTAAAGCTTTATATAGATTACAGAAAAACTGACTCAACTAGGTTGAATTTCATTTTCCTTTTAGTCCTTTTGAGGTCAGATAAATCCATAAATGGCTTGAAGTTTTCAGTTTTTATGAAGTGGCAACTACAAGTTTCATTCTGCCACACTTGAGTATTTCAGCTACATACTTTGAAAAATGTCTATAATATATTTTCTGATAATATCCTCTTACCAGTCAGGTAAAGGTACTATACCAACAATTGGTACCTTGACCAAAAGTATTAAGCTGAGTTTGCTTGTCAGAGACATTCACCAACTATCCAGATTCTGGGCAGTAATTATAGTGTTTTCAGGAATACCTTTGAATTCTAGTTCAAGTATTTATTTGGCCTTTCTAAAGCTAAAGAAGAAAACTAGAGAACAGGTTGAAGGGGAAAAGAGAGAGTGTATGCTAATATATTGTTGTTTACTAAAAGAGTCTTCTGGTAACAAGTCTAAAAATACCTTCAAGCAGAGTAGACAGATACCTCTTTAGTACAGAAATAATTAATCTATAGCAGTCCAGGAGACTTCAAAGTAGTGCTTTCATTTCTCTTGAGGATGCCTGTTGTTCACAAGTTTGAAAGTACATTTTTCTACTATATAATATTGTTAATGTTCATTGAAATAATTCCTATTATCTGTCCTTTATCTAGCAATATTATAGTTCTCATATGTATTTTCCCTAAATCTAGTATTGCCACATTAAATTCATACTGAAAAAATTTAGCAGAAGAACATTAATTTAATTACTGGCTCAACTGATCCAAATGAGATGTAGACTAGTATTATAAGTTTTTATACATTTAATGTGCAATTGAAAATACGTGTCTTACAAATATTTTTCATTTTTAGTCTCTGAGGTATGATACCAGCTATTTTGTAGAATATTTTGCCTTGGATCTCTTGATGGAAGATGGGGAGTGCCGAGGAGTAATTGCATTATGCATAGAAGATGGATCTATTCATCGTATAAGAGCAAAAAATACAGTTATTGCAACTGGGTAAGAATGTGATTTCTTAGTTTTTTTAAATTTAATTAATTAATTTAAAATATTTCCCCATGGTTTACATGATTTATGTTCTTTCCCTCCTCTTCTCCCTCCCCATCTCAGCGCCAACAAGCAGTTCCATTGGGTTTTACATGTATCATTGTTCAAAACCTATTTCCATATTATTAATATTTGCAATGGAGTGATCATTTAAAGTCAGTATCCCCATCAAACCATGTGATCAATCATGTGTTTTTCTTCTGTGTTTCTACTCCCACCGTTCTTTCTCTGAATGTGGATAGCGTTCTTTCTCATAAGTCCCTCAGAATTGTCCTGGATCATTGCATTGCTGCTAGTAGAGAAGTCCATTATGTTCGATTGTGCCATAATCTCTGTGTACAGTGTTCTTCTGGTTCTGCTTCTTTTGCTCTGCATCAAATCCTGGAGGTCTTTGCAGTTCATATGGAATTGCTCCAGTTCATTAAAGAATGTGATTTCTATTCATGTAGAGGAGAAGGATTTGATTGTAACTTCACTTATAGAATCGTAGAGCTCAGAAGGATCCTTAGAAATCATCTCATTTAGCTCTCTTACTTTTGTAGGTAAAGAAATAAATTTAGCCAAGATTATATAGCGATGATGTCCAAGATAATACCTCCATACTTTTCTTAATGCTCTTTAGTTAATTATTACAGTACCCTCTTCATTTGCTTTACATTACTGTGAAATATCAACTATTTTCCATTATAAGTCTATTCTTAATACCTTCTAAATATGTTTTCCAGGGGTTATGGGCGCACTTATTTCAGCTGTACTTCTGCTCATACTAGCACAGGAGATGGCACAGCAATGGTTACACGAGCAGGCCTTCCTTGTCAAGACTTAGAGTTTGTACAGTTCCATCCCACAGGTATGAAATGACAAACTGGATCAAATGTAAAGGTTAATCACACTAAGTATAATAAGCCTTCTTAAAGAATATATACATTAACTTAATATAAATTAAGAGAGTTTAACTCTCAGGCTCAAGGATTTGCAAGCTCATAAATAAAGACATTTTTCTCATAGTGGGATTTTTAAAAAAAACTCTTACTTTTGCCTTAGAATTGATACTAAATAGTGATTCTAAGGCAAAAGAACTGTACGGTCTAGGCCAATGATGGGCAAACTGCGGCCCTCGGGCCAGATGCGAGGGGAGGGGGCAGCCCTGAAATGTTCTATCCAGCAGCATGATATTATTCCTAATCTGATGAATACAATGAGTAGGATACAATACAATGAAACTTGGAAAGAGTTGCCTTAGAAACAGACTGACAGATGAGCATTTCCTTTCCTTTGGCCCCCCTCTTTAAAAAGTTTGCCCATCACTTCTCTAGGCCAGTGATGGGGAAACTTCCCTGCGGCCAGATCCAGGCCATAGTTTGCCTATCATTGCCTTAAGTAATTCCCTAATCACATGATCTGGATCTGGCTCACAGGGAATAGTTTGCCCATCACTGGTCTAGCAATTGAGGCTAAGCGACTTTAATAATATTTCTCTTGGTTACCAAAATCTATTTTAAGCATACCCAATTAAATTCTTAGTAGGAAATTCAAACAGACACAAATATAGAGTTCATTTCAAAATTGGATGATAGAGAGGGATATTTGGAGATATTTGTGATAGCCCTAAACACTAATCTCTGTTACCACATAGGTAAGTTTTCCTTGTGCAATAACTGACACCTTAGGAAAACATATGCTTTATTTATAAGAAGACCAATAAAACACGTTTGGACATAATATTTAATGAGCATTTGCCACTGATGATTGATAATTATGTGATTTGGATAATACTTCAGAAGAGCTCATTATGAACTGAATAGTGAGGGAAACTCTTCTGTTGAAATAAATGGAAGATTTGAGCCTTATCTTGAAGTATAAGTAGAATTTTTCAAATGGAGAAATATGGATTGATACAAATATAGACATAAACAATTATTAGACCATTTCACATCGAGGGAATAATGCAAACAAAAGTACTGAGGCAACTATCTATGTATGTGTATGTATATACAGATACTCCATATAAGTATGAGAGAGAAAGAGAGACAGAGAGATGTAAGGGACAGTGAAGAAACTGGCCTAATTGGAGCGAAGTATATATTTTATTGGTGGAAAATACTGAATACTTTAACCAAAATAGGATTAGGATAGGTCCATGTTCTGGAGAGCTTTGAAAGATATGTAGAGTAGTTCAATCAGTGTGATAAGCAATTAGAGGATCATTTAGATCAGTGGTTCCCAAACTTTTTTGGCCTACCGCCCCCTTTCCAGAAAAAGTATTACTTAGCCCCCTGGAAATTAATTTTTAAAAAATTTTAATAGCAATTAATAGGAAAGATAAATGCTCCTGTGGCCATCACCACTCCCCTGGATCGCTGCAGCACTCACCAGGGGGCAATAGCGCCCACTTTGGGAATCACTGATTTGGAAGAACATAATGGAAAAGGTGGTTTTAGAAGCTTATTCTGACCATTTCAGCAGTGAGAATGGAGGCAGAGAAACCATATAGAAGACACTTAAAGTTTTCTAATATTGAGGTGAAATGGGCCTATTCAGGGTGGCATCTTTAACCATGGGGCTAAGGCCCAGGAAGTATCAGAGAAGTAGAAGAAATGGCATGCTAAGGAGATGGCTAAGAAAATGGAGATGGGGGCTGCTGAACTGGAGTAAAGGACTAACAGGTATTTGAATATAGTCATAGAGGTCTATATGATATGAACATGGGCTCTGTCTCAGTCAAGGAGACTATTAAGGCAAGGATTCTTTATTTTTATATTGAAGTTTTTGAGGATGAAAGTGGGGAATCAAGTGCCTTATTTGCAGCAGATTTTATAGGTTTTGGACACTAGACTGCAATAAGCACCATATGGTTGGGATATCATAGTTATCCCAAAAAGGAAATGTGCCTCTCTGGAAAGATATGAATTGAAGCAACATCATTTTTTTATCTTTACCACTGAATGCTGACAAAGTAAAATCCACATAGACAATTTTTTTTAATGTACCTTTAATAGTCTGCTTAGTAACTAGAACAAGTTTCTCCTATAACGAACTCTCTTTTTTTACTAGCAGATAGGTAAATATGTGAACTCTCTTGTTGGCAGTTTTAAATATTTAGAAATTAGTTAACCAACTAATCTTTTTCTAGTAAAATACAGGTTAAACTTTTAAATTCTCCCTATAATAATGATGAGAATTTGCATTCTAATACTGCTTTTGAGTTCTTAGAATATAAATCATTATTGAAAAATTCTTTAAATTAGGAAAACTAAAAAAGGGGGCATGTGCAAAGTAGGCAAGTTTTTTTAAGGCTATGCTAATAATAGGGTTGCCAAAGAAAAAGAAGAGGTTTATTAAAGCATGTTATTACTACATAAAAGATAATAGAAAGAAGGCTAGAAAGAAACAGAAAAGCAGGAGGGCTTTGAAAGTTACATGTTGAATTTTTTATAAACTTAACAGGAGAAGCTTAAATCTTCACTAAGGTTTTTTTAGAACAGTCTATAACAGATTTAATAGTTTCATGTAGAATTTTTCTGCTCTACTTTTATGGAAATGCACATTTTATTTGGCACTTGTTAAGTTCAGAATTTTGAAAATAAATATATGTTAAACCATATTGTTGATTAATGAAATTTTAAGATTTTTATTCACTCTTAAGATCTTTTTCTTTCCTCTTGTGGCTGAGGCAAGGAATACCCTTACTTTCAAGTAAGCCATCTTCATTAAGTCATATGAATTTCCCATATTTAGTTTTATTCTCATCTAAAATAAGCATGCATAAAAAATGTTGTGAAAGGAAAAATCAATTTAAGGCATTTATTAGACACTATGACTTTTTAAAAAGCCTTTAGCTAAGTCTTTAACTTAATGTGCTGCTTTTTCTTCACTATTTAGTTCCATAGTCACCCAAACTTTTTTCTTCCAGCCAATTTTAGATTTTCTTTCTGTTCTGATAACCTTGTATTGTTCTTTCACTTTTCCTCTGCTCTTCTTAATTCTGTTTTCAGCCTGATACTATGTTGTATTATTTTTTTCATAACACTTCCCCATAATTTGTTTTGAAGGAGTATATTCACATAGAAATTCCAGAACTTATGATTCTTTCATTAGAAACAATCCAGGGCAGCTGGGTAGCTCAGTGGAGTGAGAGTCAGGCCTAGAGACAGGAGGTCCTAGGTTCAAACCCAGCCTCAGCCACTTCCCAGCTGTGTGACCCTGGGCAAGTCACTTGACCCCCATTGTCCACCCTTACCAATCTTCCACCTATGAGACAATACACCGAAGTACAAGGGTTAAAAAAAAAAAGAAAGAAAGAAGAAGAAACAATCCATTAATGTGTTTATCTTTTGTTTTATTTTTTTTTTTTGCAGGCATATATGGTGCTGGCTGTCTTATTACAGAAGGATGCCGTGGCGAAGGAGGCATTCTTATTAATAGTCAAGGTGAAAGATTTATGGAAAGATATGCACCTGTTGCAAAAGATCTGGCATCCAGGGATGTTGTATCTCGTTCTATGACCATTGAAATACGTGAAGGAAGGTTTGTTTAATTTTTAGATATGTCCAAATATATTTCTAATCAATACTTGAAATCATAGAAGGAATGAATTTCACTTTTCACAAATTTAGATTCTATAGAGTAGCACTTAATTTTATGGAATTAGGCTTTGTTCTTGTCATTTCTGTGTATAACTATAAGGAAATATCTTCCATTAGGTTCTCCTCTCTCTACTGTCTTCTAGCTTTCCATATTTCTTTTTTTTTTTAGCTCATATTTAATAGTTGGCATTTTCAGTGAATTTTCCATATAGCCCAAACCAATTTTTTAAGTGCTCAGACTATTAAGATGAAATTTGGTCATTTTTATGGAAATAGTTCTAAACTATATTGTATGCAGAGTACATATATGTGTACATATTCTAATATATAACATAATAGTTATATATAGGTCTCTATTATAGCAATAGCCTCAAAGGGGGGGGGGGTATTTATTTCTTCTCTGTAATTAGCCAAGGCCTGTTATATTCTTCTTTTGTCTCACTTTTTGGCTGTTGATCTCCTCATTGTCATCTATCTGCAATCATTTCATCTTCTGTTTCTAACATGCTACCTTGTCTTCTGTGTAGTTTTCTAGGTGAAAGGTATAAGGGCAGCTTTTCCTTAAAATGTAAGATTGCTCTTTAGCAAATCTCTTAGCTGAGTTGATGGATTGTCAGTCTGATAACCAGATTGATAGGTATCATTCCACCATGAATTGCCATGATTCTGAAATGCAGACTTCTGCTAATTCACATGTTTTACGTGATTGGAAAGTGGGGACTAAGTACATTTTTAAATCTGTGGCAGAGGTCTCTAAAGTCAGGAAGAGCAACACTTTTGCTCTGCATAACATCATCTCCTAACTAACAGCCACATGAAGAATGAGCCAGATAGCTTGATTGGGCTAAGTCATAGTCACAAGATCACAAATAGAGCTGGATGATGCCTCAGAAGCCATTGAGTATATCCCTTTACCTTATGGACAAGGACGTTGAAGTTAAGAGTTGTAGAAGGGCTTGCCCAAGGTCACAGAGGGAGAAAGAATCAGCCACTAGATTTGAACCTAGGTCCTCTAACTTCACTGCCACTGCTTGTTCTGCAGTTCTAAGCTGCTCTCTTTCTCTGTTATCCAGTAGGAACTTTAAATCAGCCTGTCTTGAACCCTAGAATTCTCAAACAGACCTAGATATGCTACACCTTAGTCTTATGGAAATCCTTATCATCTCCTTTAAATAACTGGTCAACCCCCAGGTCTTCCTTTCCTTCTATCTACTTTGGAGCTCTATAGCATTTCCTCACCAACTTCTAAACAGACCCAATACATTTCTAAACCTCATTTGGTTCCATTTATATCCTAGTATCACAAAAGAATTTTGAGAGTCCTTTATAATTTGATTTACAGTGTAGAAATGTGAAAATAAAGTTCATTCATTTAAATTTATTAATATTAATACCTTTGTTCAGAATATTGTGACATTAGAAAAGAAATAGTTTGGATAAGACATTGCTCTGGCTCTCAGAGAACTTATAGTGAGTTAGAAAACAGTGTTGTTATTCGAGAGGATAAATAGCAATTGAGCAGACAAGTGGAAGAAGGTATTTCTAGGCATAGAGAACAATGTGTATTAAAAAATGGAAGGAGGTAGACACAAAAGTTGGTATGAAGTCAAAATACAATTTGGTTGGAAATTAAAATATATGGAAAGAAGTAATATGAGATAAGGCTGGAAAAGTAATGTGAAGGATTTTTAATGCTAAGCAAAGTAATTTTCCTTGGAAAACAGGAGGGAGGCACTGAAGATTTTGAGCATGTGTGTCCAGATTTGTGCATAATAAAGTTATTATAGTAACTATGAAAGATAAATTGGAGAATGGAGACAGAAAGCTTTCTTAGGAAACTTTCGAAGTAGTCTAGTTGGTGGTAATGGGGGCCTATAGTAGCAGATAGTGGCAATGGATCTAGATAAGAGAGAAATGAAAAATATTTACAGGTTGAACTAATTGGTAATTAATTTAGAAATGAATAATAGTAACTTATCAATGAGGGAGGGTGAGGGGAATGGATTGGTTAAAGATAACCCCCAAATTATAGATTTTATTCTGAAAGATGAATTAATTCTTTTCCTTTATTTAGAGGCTGTGGTCCTGAAAAAGACCATGTCTATCTACAGTTACACCACCTACCCCCTGAACAGCTGTCTACTCGCCTCCCTGGAATATCAGAAACCGCAATGATATTTGCTGGTGTGGATGTCACCAAGGAACCAATCCCTGTTCTCCCTACTGTGCATTATAATATGGGAGGCATTCCTACAAATTATAAGGGGCAGGTAATGATTTAAAGTTATGAAAGTAAAAGGATTTAACTTTATATGTTTAAAAAGTAAGGTCAAAGTAAGTTTAAAGTTGGCACGGTCAACTTAGAATTTTTCATAAAAATTCTTTTACTTAATTTAATGAGTTTATATTTTTTTCTACCAAATTTTATGTATTCAGAGATTAGTACCTTAAATTGGTATAAGTCAAACTTTTTAAGCTTCCTAGATTTGGTATTCATTTTTCAATAACAATTAATTGGTAGATGTGAACAGTTGCTCTAAGTAGCAGCCATGTTTGTCATATTAAAAGGTTTTTGAATTGGATTGAGAATGTAAGTTAACCTTGACAGCAAATACTGCTTTTCATCTTATTTTTGTGCTGCACACAGTGCCTTATGCATAGTACACACTTAATAAATGCTTTTAAAATTATTGAGGAAGCAATTCTTTCTTATTGAAAGTCATAGCTGCTTCCTAAGAAATAGTAATAAGTGACTTTCCTTTTTAATATTTATTCTGCGAAGCTTAGTTTTGAATATTTTTATGATTTCACAAGAATATAATAAAGTTCATATAAATAAGGCCAAGCATATTAAATGTTGAGTAAAGTAGATTGCTAACAAAAAACAGAAATTCATTTGGCCCTACTACTTTTTAATTTGGGGCTGTTTTCATTGCTGTATGTCTCAGTGGTAATGGGTTTCTCAATGACATTTTATAGGCATGCCTAGAGGTAGGAAAGTAAAATGCTGTCATATAAAACATTGATGTTTTGATTCTCTTTCCTAAACTCATAACCTTTCCCCCAACCCTCTCATCATCTTACTTTCTCATCACTATCCAGGGTAACACACTTTATAACCTAGATGTCACCCACTCTTCATCCTCTCTCACATATTCACATTCATTATATTTAGCAATTATGGAAAGTCCTATTAATTCTATTTCTGTATTATCTCTGTCAACATTTCTTTCCTTCTCTTTCTATATGTGTATATATGTATGTGGGTGGATTTGGGAAAATATATATATATGTATATATACACATATAAAAACATGCACATACACATATCTATTGAATCTTTTAAAAAATGTAAAGTAGAATTTTAAGCCAATTATTCTGTTATTCGAACAGGTTCTTACACATGTGAATGGTAGAGATCAAGTTGTACCTGGTCTCTATGCTTGTGGTGAAGCAGCCTCTGCATCAGTACATGGTGCTAATCGACTAGGAGCTAATTCTCTTCTGGACTTAGTTGTCTTTGGTCGTGCTTGTGCCCTGAGCATTGCAGAAACATGCAAACCTGGTATGTGTTTTGATATAATTATAGGCTCATCATAGATTTAAATCTGAAAAGGCATCTTAGAGGCTCCCTGGTCCAACCCCCTCAATTTTTACAGGTGAATAATCTTGAGGCTCAAAGAAGTTAAGTTGTTTCAGAATGTAAGTGATTATAGAGTTGTAGCATATTAGAATTAGAAGATATGTTGGAGATCATTTAGTTCAACCTCCCTCATTTTAGGAATGAGGAAATTGTGGCCCAGAGAAATGATGCTTTGACTATGCTCATACAACTTGCTAATAGCAAAGCTGGAAATAAATACTAGGGTTTTCTTATTGATTAAAGATGTAACTCTTTTCTTTACCCTTGTTTCTTTTTATGTAATTATTGGGTTTAGCATATCCTATTTCACTAATAATTTACAATTTTGAGGGCAAGATTTTTTTGGGAACTGCCTCAAAATGATTGCAGAATCAGTATCAGAAGCTCAGACATAGGATTAAAAAAGATTTAACACTTAAAACTTGGTCAAAGTAAGGGAACCCATAGATAGCTTCTGTGGCAATATGCTGTCAAAGGTGGCCAGATACCAGGCATCTGGCAACCCTTCTGAGTAGACCTTTTACAAACCCGAATTGCCATTAGCTGAAAAAAGTATTCTTTCTAATCAGAAATCAATAACAGTCATTAAAATGATCCATTCCAGTCATTCATAGGGAAAATGGGGTCCCTTATTTCAGTAGCTCTCAACCTTTTTCATCTTGGATGATTCCTTTACAATGGCAAAATATTAAAAGCTTCCACATGAAAATAGTTATTTTGTTAGTGTTTCTTGATTAAGGAAATACATATATAGATCCTTTGTAATGATTGTGAAGTCCTCAAGGCAACCCCCAAGTTGAGAATCACTGACTTAACCATTTATCATTTAAGAAGTATTCTAACAAGCATCAAAAGGTGAGGTTATTCTGTAAAATTAGACTTTTTACTCTGCAAACTATGGTACAATTCTATGAGAGTTAGAAAATATTTTTCTTTGAAATTTTTTTCCTTTGAATTCGATAATTTTTCTCCTTTGAAAAAAAAGCACATTCAAGAATCCCCTTGCTTCCAAATATGAGGAAATAATACATAATACTCTTTATAATAAATTTTCATTGGTTACCAATTTTTTTAACATCTTAATTTTTTTTTCTAAAAAGAATGGTATTAGTGAATGAGTATGTTCCCAATTCCCACTAGTTACTGCTAATAGTAAAGGAGAGAGGGGGACATTAAAACAATCAAATAATGCTATTTTAAAATTTTAGCAAATTGTAGATATTGTGGAATAGGTACCTCTGAAAACATTTTTTTTCATTTTTAACATGGCAATCAACCCTCACCTGAAGGTTCAAAAGCGATTTCCGAAATTCCAGGTTTTTAGAATTTCATCTCATTGAAGAACCTTTGAAATTCTATCAAAATAAACATTTATTTTGAAATTCTTGAAGTCTTCTAGCAAAAATAGCATCTTCATGCAGAAAAGGTTATTGTTTAAAAATCATTAACATTAAAAAGAGGAAAGATTAAGAGTTTATACTTGATGCTTAGCATCCTAGATCATGTGATATGAGCATCATCCATGTCACTAAAGCTACTTAGTGTTCTCATCTGTTTCTTCTTTTGCCTTCTTTTTGGGTTTGTGAACATTTCTTAGTGTCTCTGTGTTTGTGTCTATATGCCTATATCTCTGTCTTTATTTCTTTTGTCTATCTTTTAACTGATCAGTATGTATAACTGAAGTGAGATGGGTTTTTTGGTGGGTTTTCTTTTTCCATAATACAATAAACTTTAGTTTTAATGTTGACAATTTAAAGTTGATTAGTATTTTCTGATGCTAGTTGTTTTTTTTTTTTTAAAACCCTTACCTTCTATCTTAGAATCAATACTATGTATTGATTCCAAAGCAGAATAGGGCTAGACAATGGAGGTTAAGTGACTTATTCAGGGTTAAATGCTTAAGAAGAACCCAAGACTAGTGTTGAGCCCAGCACTTCCTCTCTAGTCCTGGCTCTTTATCCACAGAGGCTCTTAGCTGGCCCCCTCCCTAATTTTTTTTTAACTGCTTTGAGTCCATGTCCTTTAGAATAGACTCCTTACCTTGGGTTTGTGTACCTCCCTTAAGACAGGAAGCTAGAATAGTTAGTCTTTTGAGATTCCTCCATTTTTATGCTTTTCTGAATGATGAGGACATAAAAAGGTGTTCTTTGAGCTGCAAGCTGATTATTTTCTGAATACTAAATACTTTGATGACTTTTTCTACAGAATTTTGGGAAGGACTGTGTATTTTAATGGTTAAAACCAATTTTTTTTTAATAGGTGATAAAGTCCCTCAAATTAAACCAAATGCTGGGGAAGAATCTGTTGCAAATCTTGACAAATTGCGTTTTGCTTCTGGAGACATAAGAACATCAGAATTAAGGCTCAGCATGCAAAAGGTAAGAACCTTCACACTGGTAGTTAGCTGCTTGGTGAATCCAGGAGGAAGTATTTGTTGAGTGCATGCTACCTATAGGATAATAGCAGTGAAGAAGTAGAATTTTTCATGTAAATCATTTACCTGTAATCTTCATATATATATTTATATATATCCACATACACACATTCATTTCTATGCATAAATATGAAGAATGGAGCAAAGTAGTTAAATGGGCTGTCATCACAGGTGTAGAGAAGAGGATGGAGGAGAGAAGAAAAGGCTTAGAATAGTCACTCTGAGGACAAGGAAATTCAATTAATAAGAGTGAAATATTCTTGAGTAGTAGCGAGACCTTAACTGATATTATGCTCCATAGCTTGATGGATGTTCATTTTCAGTGATTGCACCTAATTGTCCAGAAGTAGAAGCAGCCATCACATTGGTGAAGGTTATTGAAGGATGAAGATAAGCAGATCAAAGGCAATAAAATGGCTTAGGGAAGGGAGAAAAGGGAGAAGGTGAAGGATTTTAAGGTAATGGTTAGTTAACCATTGACTTGTCAGGCCATCAGGTCAAGATTAGATATGACAGTACATGAAATGATAGTTGGGATGATGGCATGAGACAATAGTGAAGGGTTCCCAAGGAGAACAAGTGGTGTATATATATATATATATATATATATATGTCTAGAAACTGATAGAAGTGAAAAGCTAAGATGGTGGCTGAAGAGTTGAATTTTAAAAGTTTCATCTCTGAAAGGTGGGCATGTACAGTTTCATTACTAGAGGCATCATCAACAAGAATATTGATGATGATGACGATGAAGACAACATAAAGTTAAATCTAAGACATGCATAGCTAATGGGTCAATTTACAAGGTCTGACTAACATGTGTTTGGTTTTCCATCAAACACGTGAAAGTCAATTTCTTAATTTTATAGTCCTACTGTGTATATGGCAGGAATAGGGCCAGGAACTCTTAATATCAAAACAATAACTACCCAGATTGTTTCTAAATAGTTCTGCTGTTCCATTTCTCCAGCAAACTAGTCCACCCCTCAGCTCCTGAAAGGCAAGTCATTATAATTAGAAGCTTCATGTGGAGACCATATTTATATGGTTTATTGAATATTTAGAAACTTTAAAGAAATTTACCCAAAACATTTTCCTTTCATTGAAAAGACATGCTTTTTGGGCACCCTGACTGCCTGATACCATGTTGGTGAACCTATGGAATGTGTGCCAGAGCATGCCAGAGGGGACTGATCCCCATCTACTCTCTGAACACCTGAGGACATTTTTCACATGATCTGCCCCTCTGCCCAGCAGCCTAATAGAAGTGCTTCCTCCCTTCCCTGTCTAGGGTAAGGGAGTGGCTCTCATACAGTGTAAGGATTTCAGTTTGGGCACTTGGTCTCTAAAGTCTCTAAAAAGTTCACCATCACTAGCCTAATGCTTTTCTGTTTAGTTGAAGTAGAGGTATCTGCATTAAGGGAAAATAGGACTTCTGATTGAGGAAAGAGCCATAGGACGTGGGAGGACTTCACATTTGAAGGACATCTCCTTTATCCTCATTATGGATGTTAAGATGTTTTAGAGTGTTTTAATAGAGGTATATTACTTTGGCCCACAGTCTATGCAGAATCATGCAGCTGTGTTCCGTGTGGGAAGTGTGTTACAGGAAGGCTGCCAGATATTAAGCCAGCTCTACAATGACTTAAACAATCTAAAGACATTTGACAGAGGTAAGGGTTTTAAGTTCCTCTTTCATAAGATTTGACTATTTAGATTATGGACTGACTTAATGGAGATTATTGTTTACACAAATAATCTTAAAATGTTCTAGATGTTCTTGTGTTTATGTTACATAAAAAATGGGAGCAATTCCCAAGTATGTAGATATGTATATACACATATGTATATATATAGTAATAAATGGTAATTTTCAGACTTACTATAAAATAAATGGTGTATGAAGCTGCCTCCTAACCAGCCACAAACTATTAAATCATATTGTCAATCAACTACTTTAGGCTATCAAGTATACTATCCCAAATGGTGGAGTATCCATAGTGTTTTAAGACCTAAATATGAAATAGATAAACATTTTCTGATGTTTGCTTATTGTCACCCCCATTAGATTGTGAGCTCCTTAAGGGCAGGGACTATTTTTTGCCTCTTTTTATATGCCTACCTCTTAACACAGTACCTGGCACACAATAGAAACTTAATATATGTTTATTGACTAATAAAAATAGAATGTTTTTTTTTATGAAATCTTGTTGTGGCTTTTAGGGATGGTGTGGAATACTGATTTGGTAGAGACCTTAGAATTGCAGAATCTAATGTTGTGCGCTCTTCAAACTATTTATGGCGCTGAGGCTCGTAAAGAGTCACGTGGAGCTCATGCCAGAGAAGACTACAAGGTACAATTTATTTCTGTTATTTTAAGTTGTCTGCTTGTTATATTTATATGTGTTTTCCCTTTCCTTATTCTGACCCTCCTTCACCATTTTATTTTATTATTTCATTATTTATTTATTTGCTTTTTAAACCCTTACCTTCCGTCTTGGAGTCAATACTATGTACTGGTTCCAAGGCAGAAGAGTGGTAAGGGCTAGGCAATGGGGGTCAAGTCACTTGCCCAGGGTCACACAGCTGGGAAGTGTCTGAGGCCAGATTTGAACCTAGGACCTCCCATCTCTAGGCCTGGCTCTTAATCCACTAAGCTACCTAGCTGCCCCCTCCTTCACCATTTTAAAGAGAACCTCAGACATTTTTTCTTAAAATGCCATGCCACTAACACCTTGCTGCCATTTTTCTGCATTGAAATGGCAGTTGCTCTTTTCAATAAAATTTAGGTACACTTTACTATTACCCATTTTACCCTGCCTCCCTTAGAAGAAGCTACAGGGCACTGTATAGTGCCTTGAGTCAGGAAGATCTGAATTCACATCCAGCTATAGAAACTTAACTGTGAATATGAAGAGGTCCTTTACCTTCTGTCTCAATTTCCTTACCTGTAAAATGGGGATAATAATACCACCTATTTGAAGGTTGTTTTGAGAATTAAATGAGTTTAATATTTGTAATTAGCTCAATACCCTGAATATGGGTACTTAATAATACTTATTTCTGTGTGCCCTTCCTTCCTTCCTTCCTTATTTCCTTCCTTCCTTCCTTTTCTTTTCACTTTAGTGGAAATGCAAAGTACAGCTAGCTCATTTCCTTTTCAACTGGCCAATGACAGTAAAGTTTACTAAGGGTAATAATAGATCAAGATCCAAATAATCCTGTATCTTGCTTTCTTACTGAGTGTAAAGAGAGCAAAATACCATTTTTATGAAATAAAAATGAGCCTCAATTTTGAATTCTGACTTTTCTGCCACTTGTGTGACTTTGTGGAAGACACTGAACATCCATAGGCATCAGTTTCCACATCTGTAAAAAATGAAGTTATTGGGAGAGATAATACTTGATCTAAGGAATTTAGAGCTACAAGGGACCTAGAAACAAAAATTCCAGCTTTGTCATCAGAGTGCCTGAGCCAACTAAACTTTCAAAACTGTTTTGTGTCCAGTTGGTGGCAGCAATTCTTAGTGCCTTAGTAACTTTCCACTAAATGTGCCATAAACTGCAGACTTCTTTTGTACTCCATATGAATTTTCTAATGAATAATGGGATAATGGAAAAAAATCCTGTTCTGATATAGATTGAAGTGGTTGACTTTTGAAGTCTCATCCAAATCTTGAGTTTCAGTGATTTCTTATAATTAAATATGACAAGTATGTCTTAGCTGACTGTATCTACTAATAGTTTATAGTCTCTTCATAAGTATAAATAAATGAGTTCCTCTCCATTTAGCAGTCTTATCTAAAAATAACTTTTTGGTTTAGTATTTATGTGTGACTCTTCAAATACCTATACTGTATTAAGTAAATTAAAATAAAATTTGGTGTTATTCTAAATATATTGGTGATTTGGGAAACTTTATTTTTGCTAGCTGTCTTTTCCTAGCTTTTTGTTCCTGCATTAGGTTGTCAGAAATTACTTTGAAGGGAAGGGAAAGGTGGCAGCACCTGAAGGCTTTTGGATAAGGAAGACTAGACTTCCTGATTTGTTTTATGTCAGTTTTAAGATTCACTGGAAGTCTTTACCTTCCACCACAACACAAGCTGTCCATATATTATTCTTCATACATAGTCACATTGTGTTTGACAGTCTTATCTATCCATCATGTTTTTTAAACTCCATTTCTGGCATTTTAATCATTGTTGATAATATGTTGGAGTCTATATGAACCCTTCATATATTTTTCCATTGTTCTTCAGATTATGTATAATTGATATTCTTCAGGTATTATAGTTTTCTGTGATAAACTTTAGCATTACAGAGAGAACAATTGTGTCAAAAAGATGGGCTTTTGGGAAGCAACTAGGGAGCATTGGGAGTGTTGTATAACTTCCCAAAATCAATTCAATCTGTTTTCTTCTGAGGTCTATGCTGTCATTATCCATATGTAATGTCTGTCTTAGCTATATGTACTGATGGACCCACTCATTGGCTGTCTGTACAAATACATATCATAATCTAAGCCATACACATTCTCTATCCTGAATGGATTTTTAAGCCTATTTTCTTTGAGCAAGATTCTTAGTGAGGGGCCCTTTAAGTGTGGGGTTTTGATGCAATTAGCATAATGTCATATGCAAATAGAAACTCTTAGAAAACATCATCATCCATCTGTATGTAGTAGGGATTCTTTAACTTTTCTTCTCTTACACCCCTTTGACCATCTAAGGAAGCCTATAGATCCCTTCTCAGAATGTTTTTAAATGCATAAAATAAAATAAAATAAAATAAAATACATAGAATTACAATAGTTATCAAAATGTGTTTTTTTTAAGTCCCTGGACTCCAGGTTATGAACCCCCAATCTGTAGAGACTCTTCAAGACATAATCCATTATATTAGTCAACACGTTTGAACACAGCTCCCCATTTTATGCCTTGCTTAGTGTTAATAATCAGAGCATCACTGAATACTTTAACTTTTGTCATTATCAAGTAGTCTTGAATGACCACAGCTTCTTTGTGTGGGAGAGCTTATTCGGTCTTTCTTTACCACAGCAAATGCTTTTTTTTTTAACTTGATAATTAACAAAAATTACACATAATAGAATCTTCTTGTATTCCTTATATATCTCAGATATGCCACTATGAAGACATTTGATATGCTCTTTGAGGGCAGAATAGAACTCTTTATTTTGCCTTATTTTCTCCTCACCTAGCATAACACTTTTGCACATAATAGGCAGTTCCTAAATGCGTGTTTTTAAATTTTAAAACCTTTACCTTCTGTCTTAGAATCAATACTGTGTATTGGTTCTAAGGCAAAAGCGGTAAGGGCTAGGCCATGGAAGTTAAGTGATTTGCCCAGGGTCACACAGCTAGGAAGTATCTGAGGCCAGATTTGAACCCAGGATCTCCCATCTCTGGGCCTGATTCTCAATCCACTGAACCACCCAATTCCTCCCAACCCACCAATGCTTTTTAAAGAATTCTCAGAGTTCCCCTGTTATTTGCTCATGTTTTTACCAACTATGCCCAATATGCATGTAAATTAAGTATATGCTAAATTCAATGTTAACTTCCATAACTGTCCTACTTGTTTGTGCTTCCTTCTCTTTTATCTGCCTTTAGAAAAATGTTTCAGTGGCCTTTTTTAGCATCACTAATACTGACCCTCCCTCCTCAATCAAACCCTATGTGTATTCCTGCAATTTAAGTCTGTCACCTCTGTCAGGAATTGGGTAGCATGCTTTATCATAGGTCCCTGAAAAATATTTGGATATTTGCTTTGATTAGAGTTAAGTCAGAATTTGTTTTTTTTTTCCCCTTTATAATTTTATTGCCCTGGTATAACTCGTTTTCTTGGTTCTGTGCTGTTTGCTGTATATCAGTTTGTACTTCCTAGAAATCTTTGTAATTGTCTCTTTTGCCATTTTTTACATTTCATTACATTCACATGCCATAACTCATTAAGCTATTACTCAACTGATGGTAATCCCATTTATTTTCAGTTTTAGGTTTTTTTTTTTTTTAAAATTTTAAATCTTTTAATCCTTGCTTCGAGATCAGGAAGTTTGGTTTGCTTTCAACCACTCCCTCATCCTTACCAATTTCTCTATTAAGTTTAATGTATTTTTATATCAAATCCTGAATCTGTGTTTTCAAGTCCCCATGATTTGTTTCAGATAAGAATGAGGTTCCTCTGATGCCTACCCTCCTCCATGTTTATAAACTCTTATGTACCTAAATTATGAGAAATGGCAAGTTCCTTTATATAGTATATGTTCCTTTTACCCCACTTTTCCTCTCTTAGAATCCTCACAACAGTACCGAACAACACCTCCCCCCCTTTCCCTTTTCTGATTTAATTTTCTCAAAATCTTTTTGCCCTCTGAGTATGATTTATAAATTTGGGCAGTTTTTATTTATGGTTTCTTAAAATAGAATGTCCAGGCTTTTTCTTTAATCATAGTTAATAGGAAGTCCAATGATTCTTTTCTTTTTTTAAAAAATAAGCTTTTCTTGATATGTTCTGTTTGTTATATCATCATAGTTATCTCAAGTATCCTTCTTCTCCCTCCCAGAGTCATCCCATATACCAAATAGTATTTTGTAGAGAAGAAAAAATATCAGCAGAACTGATAAGAACATCAAAAAAATATCTAAAAATATGTGTAACACCTGTGAACCTAAATAAAAGAAGGGATTGGGGATATGCTTTCATGCCTCTTCATTTGAGGTTACTTAATCTTAAAATTTTGTTAAATTTACTTTAAAAAAATATTGGAGGGTAGAGGGGCTTAAATTATTTCTGACTTGTTTTCCACACCAACTTTTACAAAGGAGATAATTTTACTATTTTTAGCCTTTTATTCATCTCTCTGAGAAAATCTTATGAGCTGCCTTTCCACTTTGCTGCAATTTATTAGTCTTCTGATTTCCTTTATAATTAAAACACTAATATTGAAATGACTCTGTTCATGTTTATGTATCAACTTGCTAATCATTGAACAAACATCTCACATTTAGGGTACCAATAGGGTAGTGTTTTAAATACCCTAAAAAGTGATTCTCAGTAATCTCTTCACTTTTTTCTGCCATTTCTCCACTATGATTATATAGACAAAAGGACTCTGGGCCAATTTGTATATTTATCTCTTTCGTGCTTTACTGCAATCAATCACTTATTATGAGGACTTTTGCTTGGCCTGTACTAGCCTGATAAAATTTATGAGCATTTGTACTCTTGGTAGCATGGATTTTAGAACCCATTGTCAGGGTCATACCATGAGGCTGTAGTAAAGAAAGACTTTTTTAAAGGATATAAATTTCCTTGAATAAAGTAGCTGATTTAGGACCTTATTTCTCCTTTTTTCATTTGTCCCACAGCATTGTTAGGACAAAGGTCAGAGAAGTAGGAAGGAAACCAAGGGGTTTTTCATCATCAAATAGGCATTGTTGGTAATTTCTGTTGTGCATCTTGACTAAACTCTAAACTATAACACACACACACACACACACACACACACACACACACACACACACACACACTCTCTCTCTCTCTCTCTCTCTCTCTCTCTCTCTCTCTCTCTCTCTCTCTCTCTCTCTCTGATTTCTGGTGCTTTAAGAAAGATCTCCATACCTATAGTGTGCTATTATACTTTCAGTTTTTATAATGTATAAATACAACATGATAATTTGAATTAGCTAATAATAATAGAATATAAAATATAGAATTTATATAATGCTTTAAGATTTACAAAAATTTTTACAAATATCCCATTTTCTTCTTAAAACAACCCTGCCATATAAATGCTATTATTATTCCCAATTTTATAGTGAGAAAACGGATGCAAACATAGCTCAAATGACCTGCCCTGGGTCACACAATTACTAAATATCTGAGGCTGGAGTTAAACTTTGGTCTTTCTGACTCCAATCCCAGTCCTCTATCCACTGTGCTGCCTGGCGCAAGGAAATTAAATCTATGGGAGACCAATAGGTGTATATTGGTCATTCATTAACCCAACCCTTAAGGTAAGGTTAAATCACCTTAGGTAACAATCCTAAATGGAGGAATGACAGTTGAGCAGTTACTGGTCATCCACAAGCTGGAGAAAAGACATGGGTAAATGTTTTACTCTCTATGTTCTTATTGGAGTTAAAGGATGGAAACAGGCAGTAAACAAAGGGAAAGGTCTCTACACTAGGTTACTATGGGCAGACATCAGGGATTGGGAAAATGGGTCAATCTACTTTCAACTACCACAAGCTATGGGGGTTCAGCTGGGCCAGTTAGGAGAAAGTAAATGCCTCACAACTGGGTCCTCTTCTATACCAATGATGATCAAGGGTTTCCAGGAACACAGGTCCACAGCAAAATAAATCCACAGAGTGAAGAAGGCAAGGAGCTAGAGCAGTCTGAGGTCCACCCTCCAGGGCTGTGCCAATGCCCAACTTGCACTTCCTCTCAGGATAGATGATTTTTTGAAGGAGACAAATCCACTGTTCCCTGAGTTCTCCACTGAGGCAGTCGATCCAGTCTCTAACTGCACTTAGCTCCCAACATGGAGTCCAAACCCCAGAGCTTCCTCCTTCCTCATTCCATTTAAAATTCTCCAGCCTTCCCTGTTAAGCCTGGTGCCTAACTTAATCTATACCAGCTTTTTTGGCTTACCACCCCCTTTCCAGAAAAAAATATTACTTAGCCCCATGGAAATTAATTTTTTTTAAATTTTAATAGCAATTAATAGGAAAGATAAATGCACTTGTGGCCATCACCACTCCCTGGATCGCTGCAGCACCCACCAGGGGGCGGTAGTGCCCACTTTAGGAATCACTGATCTATGCATTTGCCTATTACACTGGCAACTTTTAAGAAATCCCATTAAAACAGTATTTTAGGAGTTTTCCTTCTTCCCTTCCTTTATGGGGAAAACCAGAGGTGTTAACTTAAATATTATTTGTGGGCTCAGTGGGGTGGAGAGGAGACAGGAAGGGACAATGGGTAAGACTTTACAAGCCAGGGAACCAGGTTTAACTATAAGGGGATTGACCATTGACAGAAAAGGCAGTTAAGCCCGACTAACTGTCACCCTGCCCCACCTAGCCTGGAATAACTTCAGAGTATTATACACACACAATGAGGACTTTAAAGTACTAGAAAAACACACAAGGAAACAGTTTAATTATAATATGAGAGGATAGGAAAGGGGAGTCAAAAGGGGTAAGATCCTTAGCCAACCTGGCTTCTGCCAGGTTTTGACAGCTTGGCTAAGGACCTGAGGAAGGGGCTTGAATTTGGGGTCTCACAACTGTTCCAGAGATGTTTTCAGGACACCAGGAACCAACTCCTCCACAGCCAATGATCCAAAGTAACCAGGTAGGGAGAGATGTCTGCAAGCTGTCCACCAGATCACAGGCCACTTCCCTACTCAGAGTTGACCTGCAGGATTGATGTCTTCTGCCTTTTCAACCTTCACCACTCTCCAAGATCCCAAGGAATCAGGGTACAACTCCACTTCCTCTGAGGTCTCCCAGGGTCAGTTACAGCTTGTCCCAACCACTATGGGGTCCTTCCCAGAGAGAGAGGCACATTTCCTGCTTCCCCATTCCATTTGGAATTCTCAAGCCCTTCCTGTTAGGTCTCCTAAATAATAACTAAGTAATCCTCCTCACAACACTTCTCCCTACCTTACAGTATAATAGGCATTAAAAAATCTTTGTTTTCCTCTGGGCTTTTCTATAGTTCAGTTATCTACCTCTTCTCCTTCTTGGACAAGTGATTCTTCTTTCCAGTATATCAGAGTTGGTTTCACATTGAACATTTGAGCATATTTTTTTTCTCCTTTTCTTTATAAACTTTGATTTGTATGAAATGGCCTTGAATCTGACCCATTCTGCAGAAAACAAAATTTTGTTATTTTGGGCCAAAGTTGGGGAATAGGGAAAGAAATGTGAAGAGTAAGAAGAGTTTAATGCATCTTACCTAATATATTTTTCTCAGCATTTTACCACTACTTTATTTGTAATATTTTTAATAAATTAAATAACAATAGTATTTACATTTACTGGTACTTTTGCTTTTATACCACATTTATTTCCTGACACCCTCTTTCCCCTCCCTCCATATATACAGCAATTACTCCCAAATCAATGTGCTGCAACCACATAATGCTTCTTTTTTTTCCTATCACAAAAAGTGATGCTACAAATATCTTTGTTTTTATGGGATCTCTAGCTTACTTTGACCTGTTTTGGAAATGTGCCTAGTTGTTAGATCTCTTCAAAAATTGCTCGATCATTTTACAACCACACTTTTAAAATAAAAACAAAGAATTAGCTCTTTAAATTTGACTAGCTTCATTTCCATCCACTTCTCTGAAGTGCTGTGTGTGCTGCAGTATAGCCTTGTTAGACACACTTAATATGGAACCATCATTAGAAAAAACCAGGCTATGATGTTAGTAGAAATCTGTTTAGTAGAAATTACAGTGGATTCAATTCTACAATAAAAGTTCATTAATTCAGTTTCCCTTTGCTGGGAATTAGTGATCATTAGGAAATGGCTAAACATAAAAAGATGACGAGATTAAAATTTATCTTTGCTCTCTTTTATAAAGAAAGAATGTTCTAGCCAGATACAAATAAGATTGCAAGGAACATTTTATTTGGTTGAAAGTAAGGCTGACCTTTGATTTAATGCAGGTATTAGAATGTTGACTGGTGACAAATTAGGGCAAAACAATTCAAAATATAGGTCTTCATTGACATTTCAAGATTTTCAGGGCTAAATGAAACTGTGCAACTCAGACCTATTACCACAATGTACTTTACCCACTCCCACACACAAACTACAAATATTGCAGTAAAGGAGAATTATAATGTTTTATGATGTGTTGGGGGAAGCATTCATAAGCATTTCTTACATAACTCAAAGTGGCTCTCACACAGTCATAAAAATGAGAGTTGAAAGAGTGCTTCATAGTCATATAATTTGACCTTTCACTTCTGCCATCACTTCTGTAGTATTTAGGGCAAGTAGTCAGCCTCTCCTTGAACACATTAAGTAACCATAAACTATCTCTAAAGACAGCCTACTTGATTTTTCATTGAGCCAATAAGTCATTTATTTAAGCACTTACTAATAGCAAAGTACTATGCTGAGAGCAGGGGGCTGAGGGGATGCATAAAGATAATTATTGGTCCCTACACATATACTTTATAAATAAATATGATTAGCTTTGTCTAGAGAGGACTAAGGAGAAACATGGTAAATGTTATAAACATCTGCACCATCTTGAAAGCAAATTTATTTATTCTTTGTTGTTTCAAAAGTTCAAAAGATCTTTTCCCCATTCGTTCTTTTAAATCCTGTCTGAAGATTAACTTTTCCACAAAGCCCCTGCCTGTTTTTCCTATATCTGAACACACATAGCACTACTGCCTTGAACAAAATCTAGCACCCAGTTACAGTTTCCTAATTCATTTGATCACTAAATAACTACCAAATGTCTTGCACCCTACCAAAATTCATGATATTGATTTTAGAATCAGTGTTTATGAGTTTTAATTCTAGTTCTGATACTTAAAATTTTGGGTTGGAAATGGCTTCTTGCCAAAGCTGAGTCTTGAAAGAAGCCAAGGGAGCCAGGAGGAAGAGCTGAGGCAGGAAGAGAGTTCCAGGTATAAGGGACAGATAGGGAAAATGCTCAAAATTAGGAGAATGAAGTGTCATGTGCAAGAAACAGTAAGGAGACCAGTGTCACTGGATCAGCGAGTGTTATATGTACTTGGCTTTCTTTTTGATAATAAGATTCAAAGTTAAGCCTTGTTGATTATTTGGAAATAAACTAATTAGTGTTTTTTGGGGGGAATGCTCAATATGTCTCAGTGTAAGTTTTTATTTGAAAAAGGAACTGTTGTTGTTTGACAAGACAGATTCTCAGAGTAGAACTTTTGAATATTCATGTATTCTGATTATAGATTATACTCCTAAAGTCAGGTCTCTGAGAGGAAACATACCCTGAAAAAGAAATGAAATTATTACGAGTTTGTGATCTCATGGTTTTGAATATTTTCTCTTTCAATATAGCTTGTAACTCAAACTCCATTGCTTCATACCTTGTTATACTTTGATATTTGCCCATGTATTTCAGTTAATTTTTTATAAGATATACATGCAGTTCACTGGTTACTGCTGCCTGGTTCTTTTCATACAGAGATTCTTAACCCTTTTTTTAAGGGGGGGAAGGGGGAAATATGTATATAACTGTTTGGATATAATCATTTTCCTTTGTAATCCTATGAATTTTATTTTATGTATTTAAAAACATTCTGAAAAGGGCTGTATAGGCTTCATCAGTCTACCCATAGGATCTATAACACATAAAAAAAGAACCTTCATTTTAATATTTTATATTTCAGCCCTTAGGTGATATCTGTTATGCCTCATTTCACTATATGGCTAACGCAACTCCCTTTTTAGTAAAACATTTCCTTAATGGTGTATTTTATGCCACTTTTGGTATACAAGTTAATACCATTAATATGCAAGAACCTCTTTATACTACATTGTGTCTTTGCCCTGTGGGTCACCTGCAATTTGATGAACTGAAAATTGTATTATTCTTTGATTCAGAGCTGGATAGGCATACTGAGAGAATAGTGGTAAAGTTTGGGATCACTGAAAGTACTTTAGTATTTTACAGATAAGAAGCTAAAAATATGAGGTGGGGTGTATTTATTTTTATGATAGTTTTCATGGTGATGTCAGCAAGCAGTTATTAAGCAAGCAACTGCATGTAATGAATGGTGCTGTCAACCATGGTAATGATTTCATTTTTAAAAGTTAGCATGGCATATTTTTTATCTTTCAATTCAAATACAACTTTATTAATTTTTACCTTCACTGTTCTCATTCTTGTGATTTTCATTGTTCTTCCCCAAACATCCCACAATATGCCATCATTATTGCCATCTATCAATACTGAGAACATGATTACAGACTTTCTTGAGGTTTTGTACAGCAAGTCCGATTTAGGGAGGGAAGTATGACCTATATTAAAATTAATTAAAAATATATCAAATTAATGTTTCATGTATTATTTTCTCAGGTTTATCCATTTTTCCATAGAAAAAAATACAAAATTGGCTTATAGTGAATGATAACATTTTATATAATGTTTTTTATCTTTAGGTAAGAATTGATGAGTATGATTATTCCAAGCCAATTGACGGACAACAAAAGAAACCATTTGAAGAACATTGGAGAAAGCACACACTTTCTTATGTAGATGCCAAGACTGGAAAGGTATGTGATAATTTGTTCTGTTAATGTCATTTTAGGGTTTTTGAGTACTTTTTCATTCCTATTCTCTAAAATCAATTGTAGGTAACTTATAAGTGTCAATATATCAGAATGGACAAGGATTTGGAGTGTAATACATGGCTTGTTTGCCTAGCTATCAGTTTTGCTTGAGGGAGAAGTAAAAATATTTTGTATTGTATAAAGTTTTGCTAATGAAAACAGTTTGAGTACTTGATTCTATGGAACTGGATTTATAATCAAGCACTAAAGAATAAGGTATATATGCACATACACATAATGAAAATTGTCTTAGAAAGGTATCACTAGTGCCTACTAATAGTGCCTGATACAGTGCTTAATAGATGTTTGTTGGTTGCATATCATCAATTGTATATTTCATCTATTAAGCATGTATTAAGTTGGATTTTTCATCCATTGCCAACAATTTAAGGAAAAATATTAAAGCTCATTTAGATTTTAGTATATTTGGGTGTAACCTGCCAAGATTTTAAATTGTTTCAGTACTCCAGGTGTTCTCCACCTCTGTGCAGATCAAAACTCTTCCATACTTTATTCTTTTTTTTTTTTTTAAGCCCTTACTTTCTGTCTTGGGGTCAATACTGTGTATTGGCTCCAAAGCAGAAGAGTGGTAAGGGCTAGGCAATGGGGACTAAGTGACTTGCCCAGGGTCACATGGCTGGGAAGTGTCTGAGGCCAGATTTGAACCTATTCCAATCTCTAGGCCTGGCTCTCAATCCACTGAGCTACCCAGCTGCCCCCATACTTGATTCTTAATAAACAACCCTCATGAATAACCTGGTAGCCAACTTTCTGGCAAAAAGACTTTCCAAATTTTGATGGGCTACTTACTCATAGTGCAGATCAGTTGTTGGTTTTTTTATTAGGAGCCTATCCAACTCTGTTAAATTTACCAGAACTTGAGATTTACTGGACTCACTTTCAGGATCCCAGAGTTACCTCCACCATGATGAAAGCATAAGTGTAGGGCTTTAATGGAAGAATTTCCTAAGAAAATATTTTAAATCAAAGATTCAGCAAAAAATCGTGGTAAGAGAATGCTTTAGAGCATTATCCTTATAAGGTAATTACTAGAACATACAGTTCAATTTATAGCAACTGAATACAGAAAAAACTGAAGTTGGAGTTGTTATATGGAAATAATACATATTATAGATTGTGAGAGCTGAGTGGAGTTGCTTATTCAGCACCTTTTAAATTCCTTATAATTAATCAGTAATTCTGTTAATAATTGTCAGAATTGATAATGAAGGTAGAAATTATTTGGGGATTAGTAACTCAAAAAGATAGACCTCTTTTTAGGACATAATTATAAATGAAAAGTTTTAACAAAACAGATAATATATGGTTTGGAGTGTAAACTGATGTCTGATTTCTTTTTAGGTTTCTTTGGAATATAGACCCGTAATCGACAAAACATTGAATGAAGCTGACTGTGCCACAGTTCCACCTGCTATTCGCTCTTATTGAGTTCATTAGCTTTATAGATAAATTCATGTAATTATGTATAGTATGCTTCATAAAGTCTGGTATATGTATGTAGCATAATGTTATTTTAAAAAAAAAATCTGTTATTCCTATGGATAAAAACAGTACTTGTGATTGACTCAAATAATCATAAAACATGTAAAAATTTCCTTGTTATCTATATTCTTTCAGATGCTTGATTGTTAATAATAATCTTGCATGCTTCCTATAAGACATGTCTTGTGATTATATCACATTTAAATTCAGAAATATAGTGATGTTTATTTTTAAATAAAAGTGAATTTTGCTTCCTTGCTACAGATAAAAAATAACTGTACTGTAGCCTTCAGTGCTTTTTTATACCAGGCAAACTGTTTTGTTAAAGGTAAAGGCAAGTGTCCCAAGTCAATAAGCTCTGGTACTTGAGGACAGCTGCCAACCCTTGGTATTTGGGCTCAAAGAATTAATTCTATGATTGCCTTCTTTCACAAGTTTCTGCTTTAGTCATTCCCCAAAGGATCCAGCTCTATCCCTCTAAGAAAGCTAACATAGAATATCTATGCTGAGAATACAAAAACTTCTCTGACTTTGGCATTTTCCTCCCAGCTAAAATAACTTTCCACTTTTAGGGAAGAGAAAAAAACATCTCCCTTGCCAAGAAACTTTTCCAGTCACACCTTATGGCTAGATGTTACTTGAAATCTTAACAGCTGGGGTTTCTCAACATAGTATCTCCAAAGCTGGGAGTTTACTGGTGTGTGTTAGGCTGGGGTAGAGAATGCAACATAGGCAGAAGGAGCACTAAGCTCAAGGAGGGCATGTTGATATTCATTAGAGAAGAGAATGGGATGCTTGCTTCCAAATGTTCTCCAGATTATCCAGATACTGGAAACTTGAAACAGAATATCTATCAACCTTAGTTTAAGAATCTTGAATTGTAAAAGCAGATTTACTTCATATTAGTTTTGGAAAGGGCATTAGATATGGAGTGAGAGGACCTTAGTTTGAATCTTAGCTCTCCTGGTTGCTAACTATAAGACCCTTGGCAAGTCATGTTTTCTTGCCTCTAAAATGAGAAGTCTTTATTAAGGTGGCACATAGGTGTTAAGCACACAAAAAGACTTGTATGATTTTGATTTACATCAACAGCATTGCCTATGAACAATACTCATTATTAAATAGAAAAGCAAAAACACCAAGTGAAATCCTGGGATTTAGCCAATCTATCAGCATAGTGGTGCTTACTGTAACATGATTCCCTAGGGTTAGACATTTGCAAAGGACTGATGTCAACTGAGCACTCCTGGAGCAACACAATATGGTGTGCTAAACTGTGACGATGGCAAAAAGGAGAGGATACTTTAAAGATTCACTCGAACACAACTTTATTTTTTTTTTAAACCCTTACCTTCTGTCTTGGAGGCAATATTGTGTATTGGCTCCAAGGCAGAAGAGTGGTAAGGGATAGGCAATGGGGGTTAAGTGACTTGCCCAGGGTCACACAGTTGGGAAGTGTCTGAGGCCAGATTTGAACCTAGGACCTCCCATATCTAGGCCTGGCTCTCAATCCACTGAGCTACCCAGCTGCCCCCTCAAACACAACTTTTAATGATAAGAAATAACAATACAGATCAGCTTGCTATGCCAAAATCAGCAGTGTGACATGGCTCATTTTTTAGCAAAACTGTCAGGCAGCCTGAAAGAAAATTCAAAAATGGCAAGAGGCAAGCAAGGCAGAGACTAAAGCCGAAATTATAGTTACTCCAGGATGTGAGGAGGACTGCTGCTCTTCCAAGACAGCCACACACACAATCAACAAGCATTTATTAAGTGTCCACTAGGCATATGAGTGTCCTCTTCAAATCTAAAAGATGTACTTAAAGGCAGATCCATTTTAAAAATTGCATATTAGGTTCTCTTAAATGAAAATGATGCAAATCCCCGTTTCTATATTTTGCTTAATTCTTACAATTACAGAAGCTTATTTTCAGAACTTGCAGATCTTCTAACCCATAATTTTAACATCACACCTCTTTTTGGCACTAATAGCCAGGAGTTGGCTTGTTATCTAACAAAACAGTGCCAGGGAATTGTGATTCAGGAGCCCAGTGGTAAAAACACTGGATTTGAATCCTTGATCTGCACCTTAACTCCCTAAAGTGACCTTGGGTAAGAGGAGCCCTACATGCTTTTCTCCAGCACTAAATTCTCTGACCTTATCAGAATGGAGATTTCAAGAAATATGAGTAGTATGTCCATATTATTTTGTTTGGTCTGCATTTGCCTGGCAATTAAGCACCTCCTTTTCATTTTATTTCAACATGGCATTCATTTCCTTGTCATTCCTAATCTTTCAGAGGCTAGGGGGAAGAGGGGAACAATCTCACACATCCATTATTGGGCATATCTTCAAAATTTGAATTTGTTTTATAAAATAAACTGAATTTTTTGTCTTTTTAATCTTATTTTAAATTGACTACTTTTTTTATTGATAACTGTTTTTACATCACCTTTAATTTCCAAGGTTTACCCTATCTTCGCTCTGGGGAGCTATGCAACAAAAGACAATGAGATAAGGTCCATTAAAACTAGCCAGTCCATTAGTGGTATGAGACACTATATGTAATCTTCTACTCATATCATACTCTCATCTTTGAGAAATTTCTCAACTGTTCTCCAGAGTTGGGGTTTGGGGCATAATTTAATGCAACTACCAGTTCAGAGGCCTTGGAACTGTGATGGCATAAAGATCACATTAAGATTACACTTTATAATTTATTAGATCTAATTTGGTTCTCATAGTCTATAAATCAGTAAAGTATCTTCATTTGCTGTACAGTATGGAGGAAGAAATTACATTAGATTGCACTGCAAAGTTTGCAGTTTACATTAGTCTAATTTGATTCTTATAGCCTGTCAAGTATCTGCATTTTAGGGATAGAGACTGATTTCACTGGGCACCTGGTACTCCCAGGTGAAGAAACTTTCTCCTACCAATGCATATTGACTCTTCTACAACTTCCAGTCATAGCTTTTGAGAGTATTGAGAGGTCAGGCTTATTCAAGGTCACATATTCAGTAAGTTTAAAAGACAAACCTGTATCTAATTGGAGTCGCAGTTGCCTATGCATTTTAAGGACCTTAAAATGGTAAAAGATTACTAAAAAGACTGCTAAGTGGGTGGGCAACTTAGATGGGAAGGTGGACCCGAATTTGCAAAGGGCTTTTTGCAGTTTGCTGATGTAGCATAATCTTAGATAAATCACGAGGCCCATTTCAGCCTACCTGGAAGTCTAAATAGACCTAGCGAAAGGATAAGTAAAGGCCCTACAGCACTGACTGTGGAGTGGCTACAATACCCACAGGTTGGGCTGGGGTCACTGGAAGGGCCATCCTTCTCACAATGTTCTCACAAACACGTGGCTCTTTCTTCCTCAACCTTAAATAACTCCCTTTTCTAGAAGCTAAGAGTTGTCCATCCTGGGGAAGGCGAAAGTCGGAGTAGCCAGAGATCTCAGAGATCACCAGGGGCACCTAGATTTCTGTGACCGACCTGGGACCTGAGGCCAGGGATGAGTACCTTTCACTCCACCCCTACCCCCTGCAGTCAGTTAACAGATCAGAAAATTGAGACCCAGGGAGAGGAAAGCCTCCTACCCCCACCCCGCCCATACCCTGGCCTTTTTTAACTAGGAAAGAGGCCCAGGGAGTGGAAGGTTCGGTCCCACCCCCTTCAGCAACAGACCAGGTACCAGCAGCCAGGGAAAGGTAAACCCTTCCCCCACCCCGGCCTTCGGTAACAGACCAGAAACCTGAGGCCCGGGAAGGGGAAGGCCAAAGAATAGCCAGAACTCGATTCTGAGCGCTCTAGCTTGGATCCCTAAAATTCGAAACAAGCCGTCCCTCATTCCGCCGAGTTGCGACCACCCGGGGTGCCTGGGAGCCAGTGGCTGCCAGCACTGCAGCCCACGCGGCGCACCCTTCCTCACTGGGTGTGGTACCACCCCCCCCCCCCCCCCC